>NC_030681.2:154883249-154983328 GCF_000004195.4 Xenopus tropicalis
GGGAGATTTAGTTTAGTGATACCAGCATGTGTATGAGACCCACCTGCACGTGTAATATTTATTTTTTATTCATATGTGACTTACCTGCCAGGGTTTTACTTTATTTTTGAGACTTTCTAACTTGTCCCAGTGATTGGCCAGTGGCTGAGCAGAGTAGAGATTGTGCAGGGCGCGCGCCAGTGCATAGACTGCAGTGTAAACTCTATAAGTCACTCTGTAATTTTGATTCCCATACACTGATACATCTGCCGCATTCAGAGTCTCATTCCCTGTGCACGTTTTATAGGTATCACCTAAAATATATCTTAAATTGCTGTTAGAGTCTGAAAAAAAACAGTTAAATAACTTTTCCCAGGTATCTCTAGTTAATTCATCATTGGCTTTGGGAGAAAATCTATAGAAGAACTGTTCGAATGTTGGGATCTCTCCTTCCTGGACAATAAGTGACAATGACCCATTTAATGCAGTTTCCAGCTCTTCGTGTCTATAAGCCATAACATTGGGGAAAAATGAAGAGGCGATCCATAATTTTTGTGGCATTTTGTACATGGAAAATAAGTGTGCTAAGCTGTAAGTGTATTTGATGGTAACGAGTAAGACAATCACATTGGCAGTGGTCTTCTCAATCTCCTGAAATATGTTATTCTCATGATCAGAATTGATATGGAAATTATATTTAAGTACAGAAGAGAAGGCTATGCACCCATTGTAGCTGGCAAGTGCATACGTTAACCTTTCCCAGGCTCTGAATCCTGTGGCATCATCTGATACAATGAGTCCGACCCATTTCCAGCCAAAGTGCTTCAGTATCTGCACAATCCCATCAACTTCTGCCTCTTCATCGGGGATAGTTCTGTAGAATGATGGGAACTGGGTTCTGTCATTAAAAATTGGATCCGTGGCACCGTAACTGATCTTAAAAAAGGAGATAAAGGCTTTTATGACCTAGATGGTGCTGACCGTGAAGATAGATATGGAAGCCTATTTGAGCAAGAAATCATGAAACATTTCCAACTGCTCATTTTCTATTAAGCATTTTTTGGGAAGTAAAAATGGTGAATATTAGCCAATAACCTGCTTCTAAACATTGCAAAAACCAAGGAACTGGTTGTGGATTTAAGGAAAAATAAGAGCAACGTTGAGCCACTCATCATTGATTGAATGAAGGTGGAGAGGGTTTCAGTGTTTAAATTCCTAGGAATGGAGTTGGAGGATGATCTGATGTGGAGTGCAAACATTAACCCTTTAAGTGCCAGCAGAATTTGACATTTCGGTTCCCCTCAGTGCCAGACATTTTGTAAACATTCTGTGCTCTCTCAATTTAGGGGCTTTTACTGGGGGAAGGGTTAAGTTTAGGTAGGCAAACTATATATTGTTTTTTTCAAGAGAACCTGAGCTTTCCAAATCTGCCTGAGTTTTTGTGTATTTCCATTTCTGGAACAAGATTTAGAGCTTGAAATACAAATAAAAAAAGAAAAAATGCAATTTTTCATGATATAGGGATTTATACCAGAAACATATTTTATTTTATGGACAAAAATTCAACTGATTTGGAAAGCCTCATGTCTCTCGAATGTGCCAATACCACTTATATGTATAGTTTTATGGAGATTTCTGACTTCTATAGATCAAAAACTCCCAGCAGTAAATTACAAAATTTTCAAAGCATTACAGCAGAATACGGCATGCTTTAGATTCCAAAGCCAAAAATCCTGGAACATTAGGTTTACCCCAGGAAATCATATATTTTTGAAAAGTACACATTCTGCCGAATCTGAAATGGGTAACTATGTCTTCCAACCCCTAAGTACCAAACGGCAATGCTTTACTGAATTTAGCATTTTCTATAAAAAATTATGAAAATTCTAAAAAATCGCCTGAAATCTTCCACTTTCAAGCATCATATCTCCCACATAACATTAGGTACCAAGAAAATACATCCTAAATATGAAAGCCAAGGGTCCACTGAATGGTTTGATGCCCATTGTGCATAGGATCACCGATGTAGCTGGCATTTAGAGACCCCAAAAGGGAGTTAGTGCATACAAAGTGTATACGCTGCAATATAAGCTACCGGCATGTACATTATGTAACAGTATGGAGACCCTAGAAAACTATACATTTTCTGAAAGTACACATTCACAAAACAAAAATGGGTAAATACTACTGCAAACTGCCATACTACAAAGCTATGCTAAACAGAACTGTTTTAATGACATTTCTGAAATTTGTCACAAAGCTTGCATTTTACCCCATTATGTACCCCCACATTTTTTACCATATCAACATAAAACATTCTAAATATGAACGCCAGGGGTCTACTGAACAGTTTGATGCCCTATATGCATAGATTTACCAAACTATGTGGTGTACAGGGGCACCCAAGTAAAAATAGTGCATATGAATTTTCACATAAGACGCTCCGGCTCATGCAGTTTTTGCACCCGGTATGTGTATTATGTGCCATAAGACCCCCTAACAGTATGGAGACCCTAGAAAACCATACATTTTCCGAAAGTACACATTCTGACAAAACAAAAATGGGTAAATACTACTGCAAACTGCCATACTACAAAGCTATGCTAAACAGAACTGTTTTTATGACATTTCTGAAATTTGTCACAAAGCTTGCATTTTACCCCATTATGTACCCCCACATTTTGTACCATATCAACATAAAACATTCTAAATATGAATGCCAGGGGTCTACTGAACAGTTTGTTGCCCTATATGCATAGATTTACCAAACTATGTGGTGTACAGGGGCACCCAAGTAAAAATAGTGCATATGAATTTTCACATAAGACGCTCCGGCTCATGCAGTTTTTGCACCCGGTATGTGTATTATGTGCCATAAGACCCCCTAACAGTATGGAGACCCTAGAAAACCATACATTTTCCGAAAGTACACATTCTGACAAAACAAAAATGGGTAAATACACCTTTCTACTGCAAACTACCAAACTACAAAGCTATGCTAAACAGAACGGTTTTTAGGACAGGCACAGATCTTCCCTGCCATTGGCTGGCACAAAAGCTGAAAACATGTGGTGTAATGTAATGTCAAGACCTGTTTGCTGAGCTCTAGGTAATTTTAAAATTGTTTCTTTTTACAAATTACCATCATAATTGTATGTATAAGAAAATGAAACACTTGCCTGCGGGTATCTAAAAATTCCCAAAAATTGGGCCATGATAAATGTCGTACTGGTAGCCAAGTCTCCCAAAACCCCCACCATCTTATTGTTCCTCCAACAGCTGAAATTTGGGATTTTGTGTTTCATTCCCGACATTAAATCGAGGGCGCCAGAGAGAGCCTTAGGTTCCGCCCCACAGGAGTCATGGATCTGGTAGCCCAGGGTAATATTGGGTAAAATCTGTGAACTCCTATTAATCTCCTCAACTGCGAATAGGAAGGCCAAATAATGGCGGTAATATCGGAAAGTCACCCTGTGGATTATAAAGAAAACAAGGCACAAACACTGAGCTACATGAGAATTATCAGGACATTAAAGACCTTCTATCTTTTATATACTATTTAAGAGAAAGTTCTCAAATGAATACTATTGGACCATTTTAACATGTGACTTAAACATAAGAGGAAATTAATACATTTTGGAAAAGGTTTATGTTACTCTTAGGGGCTGATTTACTTACCCACGAACGGGTCGAATGGAGTCCGATTGCGTTTTTTTCGTAATAATCGGTACTTTGCGATTTTTTCGTATGTTTTGCGATTTTTTCGGATTCTTTACGAATTTTTCGGATCCAATACGATTTTTGCGTAAAAACGCGAGTTTTCCTATCCATTACGAAAGTTGCGTAAAAAGTTGCGCATTTTGCGTAGCGTTAAAACTTACGCGAAAAATGCGCAACTTTTCGCGTAAGTTTTAACGCTACGCAAAATGCGCAACTTTTTACGCAACTTTCATAATGGATACGAAAAACTCGCGTTTTTACACAAAAATCGTATTGGTAACGAAAAATTCGTACAGAATCCGAAAAAATCGCAAAACATACGAAAAAGTCGCAAAATGTTCGTTTTCAAGTCGGAACTTTTCCAATTCGGGTCGGATTCGTGGGTTAGTAAATCAGCCCCTTAGAAATGTCTGACATAGTGGGGCCCATTCATTAAAGCACAAATTTTCGCTAGTTACAAGCACGATTGGAAAAAATTCGGAATAACCACAATAATTTCTAAAGTGCGAAAATTGCGCGGAAATTCCTTTCTTGGCCGTAGGAAAATATTGTCACAAAATTTTTGGATCCAAATGATTGTAAATGGTGCGAGAAACTTTCTGGCTTTGAAACTTCAATGTATTATTTTGAAAGTCTCCCATAGGACTCAATGGCACTCTGCAGCTCCAACCCGGCCCAAGGAAAGCCTCCCATAGGGCTCAATGGCACTCTGCAGCTCCAACCCGGCCCAAGGAAAGTCTCCCATAGGGCTCAATGGCACTCTGCAGCTCCAACCCGGCCCAAGGAAAGTCTCCCATAGGGCTCAATGGCACTCTGCAGCTCCAACCCGGCCCAAGGAAAGTCTCCCATAGGGCTCAATGGCACTCTGCAGCTCCAACCCAGCCCAAGGAAAGTCTCCCATAGGGCTCAATGGCACTCTGCAGCTCCAACCCGGCCCAAGGAAAGTCTCCCATAGGGCTCAATGGCACTCTGCAGCTCCAACCCGGCCCAAGGAAAGTCTCCCATAGGGCTCAATGGCACTCTGCAGCTCCAACCCGGCCCAAGAAAAGCCTCCCATAGGGCTCAATGGCACTCTGCAGCTCCAACCTGGCCCAAGGAAAGTCTCCCATAGGGCTCAATGGCACTCTGCAGCTCCAACCCGGCCCAAGGAAAGCCTCCCATAGGGCTCAATGGTACTCTGCAGCTCCAACCCGGCCCAAGGAAAGCCTCCCATAGGGCTCAATGGCACTCTGCAGCTCCAACCCGGCCCAAGGAAAGTCTCCCATAGGGCTCAATGGCACTCTGCAGCTCCAACCTGGCCCAAGGAAAGTCTCCCATAGGGCTCAATGGCACTCTGCAGCTCCAACCCGGCCCAAGGAAAGTCTCCCATAGGGCTCAATGGCACTCTGCAGCTCCAACCCGGCCCAAGGAAAGTCTCCCATAGGGCTCAATGGCACTCTGCAGCTCCAACCGGGCCCAAGGAAAGCCTTCCATAGGGCTCAATGGCACTCTGCAGCTCCAACCTGGCCCAAGGAAAGTCTCCCATAGGGCTCAATGGCACTCTGCAGCTCCAACCCGGCCCAAGGAAAGTCTCCCATAGGGCTCAATGGCACTCTGCAGCTCCATCCCGGCCCAAGGAAAGTCTCCCATAGGGCTCAATGGCACTCTGCAGCTCCATCCCGGCCCAAGGAAAGCCTCCCATAGGGCTCAATGGCACTCTGCAGCTCCAACCCGGCCCAAGGAAAGCCTCCCATAGGGCTCAATGGCACTCTGCAGCTCCAACCTGGCCCAAGGAAAGTCTCCCATAGGGCTCAATGGCACTCTGCAGCTCCAACCCGGCCCAAGGAAAGTCTCCCATAGGGCTCAATGGCACTCTGCAGCTCCAACCTGGCCCAAGGAAAGTCTCCCATAGGGCTCAATGGCACTCTGCAGCTCCAACCCGGCCCAAGGAAAGTCTCCCATAGGGCTCAATGGCACTCTGCAGCTCCAACCCGGCCCAAGGAAAGTCTCCCATAGGGCTCAATGGCACTCTGCAGCTCCAACCTGGCCAAAGGAAAGTCTCCCATAGGGCTCAATGGCACTCTGCAGCTCCAACCCGGCCCAAGGGAAGTCTCCCATAGGGCTCAATGGCACTCTGCAGCTCCAACCCGGCCCAAGGAAAGTCTCCCATAGGGCTCAATGGCACTCTGCAGCTCCAACCCGGCCCAAGGAAAGTCTCCCATAGGGCTCAATGGCACTCTGCAGCTCCAACCCGGCCCAAGGAAAGTCTCCCATAGGGCTCAATGGCACTCTGCAGCTCCAACCCGGCCCAAGGAATGTCTCCTATTGGGCTCAATGGCACTCTGCAGCTCCAACCCGGCCCAAGGAATGTCTCCCATTGGGCTCAATGGCACTCTGCAGCTCCAACCCGGCCAAAGGAAAGTCTCCCATAGGGCTCAATGGCACTCTGCAGCTCCAACCCGGCCCAAGGAAAGTCTCCCATAGGGCTCAATGGCACTCTGCAGCTCCAACCCGGCCCAAGGAAAGTCTCCCATAGGGCTCAATGGCACTCTGCAGCTCCAACCCGGCCCAAGGAAAGTCTCCCATAGGGCTCAATGGCACTCTGCAGCTCCAACCCGGCCCAAGGAAAGTCTCCCATAGGGCTCAATGGCACTCTGCAGCTCCAACCTGGCCCAAGGAAAGTCTCCCATAGGGCTCAATGGCACTCTGCAGCTCCAACCCGGCCCAAGGAAGGTCTCCCATAGGGCTCAATGGCACTCTGCAGCTCCAACCCGGCCCAAGGAAAGTCTTCCATAGGGCTCAATGGAACTCTGCAGCTCCAACCCGGCCCAAGGAAAGCCTCTCATAGGGCTCAATGGCACTCTGCAGCTCCAACCCGGCCCAAGGAAAGTCTCCCATAGGGCTCAATGGCACTCTGCAGCTCCAACCTGGCCCAAGGAAAGTCTCCCATAGGGCTCAATGGCACTCTGCAGGGCTCTGCTGGACTCCACCCTGAAATATTACTTTCTCCTGTACAATTACTTATACAGGTACGGGACCTGTTATCTGGAAACCCATTATAGAAAGCTCTGAATTATTGGAAGGCCCTGTCCCATAGACTCCATTTTAATCAAAATAATAAAAAGTTATTTCCTTTTTCTTTGTAAAAATTAAAGAGTACCTTGTACATGATCCCAACTAAAGCTGGCCATACATGTTAAAAGCCACTCATTTGGTGAGGTCAGATCCTCTCCTTATTTGCCTACCTAAGGTGGCCAATATCAGTCTCATTCGACCCCTAGGGACAAATGATCAAATTTCAATGGTTGCATAGGAGCCTTCGGACTGGGGACTGCCTCAATGAGCCGATCTCTGGGAAAATCAAACCTGCCCGGTCAACACCTACCCAATTTTCGACCACATATTGATTGGAGAGGCCTGTTTAGGGGGCTCCATACTTGGGCTGCCAAATCAGTCTAAAGGACTAGAATTGGAGGCTTAAATCTGTCCAGTTATGGCCACCTTAGGATATTATAAATAATATTGGTAGGAAAACCATCATATTGAGTTTTAATTATGTTTAAATCATTTTTGGCAGACAAAAAGGATGGTGACCCAAATCCAAATACAGAAAAACCCCTTATTCGGAAGACACCAGGTCTTGAGCATTATGGATAACGGGTCCTGTACCTATATAGTAGATAACAAAGGCAGTATAACACTTAATTACTGACCTGGGAATGAAATACTTACAGAGTACACAGAACTTTTGTCGGTTTTGCTGAAAATGAAAATTTGTGTGTAACAAAGATCTCGCTCAGTTGCAGAAAAGCCCCAATCACCAGGTCCCCAGGCTGAATATTAGTTCTATAACTGTGAGCGGCGAGCGAGCATTCAGGCCTGCCGGGGAGAAGCGTCTCGGATGCCAGTGGAAATAGTTGCAGCAATAGGAACAGAATGAACATGTTTCCGTATGGCGCGTCTCTACAGTCACAATAGGCTCCAATAATGTCGTCATTACCGACCGGGCCCCTATTTATCCTTCTAGAAGCAATTATGTGTAGGAAAGCTCTAATTATATTCCTTTTTTAAGAAAAGCCAGGTGATGGGTGATTTTTTTTTTAATTCTAAAAAAACAGAATGAAGTCAGGCTTTAGGGAGTGACCTGCTGGAAGTAAACATGACCATTTTGATAACTTACCCTTGAGAGCAGAGACCGAGCCCATTACGCAAACATTCTAGTTATAGACAGAAAGAAAAAATCTCTATATAGTTGTCCATTGAACACCATTGAAGTCCAGGGTCCCTTTAATGCTCTGCAGCCCCCTGCTAGTGATGAGCGAATCTGTCCAATTTCACTTAGCCGAAAAATTTGCGAATCTTTCAAAAGATTCACGAAACGGCGCAAAATTTTCAAAACGGGGAAAATGTTGCGCATTGAAAAAATTGACAAGTGCGACAATATTTTTGACGCGCAAGAATTCTTTTGATGAGAGACAATTCTTTTTGACACGAGACAATTCTTTTGATGAGAGAGAGAATTATTTTTGGTGCAAGACAAGTCTTTTGGTAAAATAATTCTTTTTGACGCGAGAGTCAATTCTGTTTGACGGCCGACAATTCTTTTTTTTGCATGCCGCGCAAAACAATATGTTTTGTGCGCACCAATTCTTTTGATGAGAGACAATTCTTTTTGAAGCGAGAGACTATTCTGTTTGACACACAACAATTCTTTTGATGAGAGACAATTCTTTTTGACGCGAGAGACAATTCTGTTTAATGCACAACAATTCTTTTGATGAGAGACAATTCTTTTTGACTCGAGAGACAATTCTGTTTAATGCACAACAATTCTTTTGATGAGAGACAATTCTGTTTGACTCGAGAGACAATTCTGTTTAATGCACAACAATTCTTTTGATGAGAGACAATTCTGTTTGACGGCCAACAATTGTTTTTTTTGCATGTGCGACAATTCTTTTGACGTGGGCGACAATTTTTGGATACAAAAATTCTTCAGCTGTGAATTCTGCAGCCCATTTCTCGAAATGGTGAAACCCAAATCCAACTTTATTTTGCTGCAACTGTGGCTTTTTTCTCACTCAACAAATTTTTTTTGCAGTGAGTTTTTGTGCACTTTTTGCAGAAAATGGAGAAATTTGGAATTTCACAGTGAATCCATATCTGGCCAAAAATTTTGCTCATCACTACCCCTCACAAATAACTTTCTATAAAATGAATAATGTACAAATAGAAGGAATGGAATCGAATGTCCATTCTACCCCCTCCTGAAAACCCCCAAAAGACTGTTCTTCGACTTCACCTTATTCTTCTGCTTCTTCTTATTATTATTCTTAGCGCCCCCATTTTCTAAACGCTACTCCTCTTACAGTTTTAGGGGTACAACACCCAAACTAGGAGGGGCCAACAGCAGCCAATAGAATTTCACCCCTTGACTTTTATGGGGAAATTGAAACTGCTGCCAATCTTACAGCTTTGAGGCTACACTCCCCAAACTTGAATCACAGTCATGGGGTCAGCCTGAATGAAAATCTAACAATTGTTGGATGCCCAAAAGTGGGCGGAGCTGTGAACAGCCAATCAGATTTTACCTATTGACTTAACGGAAATTCAACCTGCTGCCATTCTCACAGTAATAACACCAGGGTCCCCAAACTTTGCAGGGTTAAGCACCAGGTAACTGCGGTTCAAGGTCAGAAAAAGTGGGCGGAACCACCAACCGCCAATCACATTTTACTTATTGACTTTCAATGGGGAAATTCAACCTCCTGCCATTCTCACAGAATTTACCCCAGGGTCCCCAAACTTTTCCCAGTTGATCACTAAGGGGCTGTAGTTTTAGTTTTGAAAAGTGGGTGGAGCCACCAACAGCCAATCAAATTTCACCTATTGATTTTTATTAGTTTTATGCCAGGGTTCCCAAACTTTGCACACTCAGGCACTGGGTGATAACATATTCAAGTTTTTTAAGTGGGCGGAGCTACCAACAGCCAATCAGATTTTACCTATTGACTTTTAATGGGGAAATAGGGTTGAATCACATACTCATGGGTTCAGCCTGAATGAAAATCTGACAATTGTTGGATGCCCAAAAGTGGGTGGAGCTGTGAACAGCCAATCAGATTTTACCTATTGACGTAACAGAAATTCAACCTATTAGATTAGATTTCACCTATTCAATTTTATTGGTTTGATGCCAGGGTTCCCAAGCTTCACACATTCAGTCACTGGGTGACTGCATACTCAAGGTTAGAAAAAAGTGGGCGGGGCCACCAAAAGCCAATCACATTTCTTTCATTGTTTTCAGTGGGGAAATTTTAACTGCTGCCATTCTCACATGTTTAATGTCAGGGTCCCCAAACTTTGCACAGTTTGTCATTGGGTGACTATGTTCCACGTTTAGATAAGTTAGTGGGGCCAACAACAGCCAATAAGATTTCACCTATAGACTTCATATATTTAAATTTAAACTGCTGCCATTCTTTAAATATTAATACTAAAGTCCCCAAACTTTGAAGAGTTAGCCACTGGGTAACTGCAGTTCCAAGTTAGAAAAAGGGGTGTAGCCACCAACCACCAATCAGATGTCACTCTGAAATTTAAATTGCTGCAATTCAGACACTATTAAAACCAGGGTCCCCAAACGTTGGACATTGGTTTTTACTATATAACTGTGGTTCAATGTTAGAAAAAGTGGGTGGAGCCAACATCAGATTTCATTCAGTGACTTCACCTTTTTCAACCCAACATGAAGTTTGTTCTCAAACGTCCCTTTCTAGTTAGACATGCATTTTGCATGTGATTTACAGGTTTTTATTATTTTCTCTATGCATTTATGGTATTTATTTTAATATCAGGCACAACTTATTGCAGTGCACCTAAAGACACTTCTTCGTGGATTAAAAGGTTTGCACTTTGTACACTCTTCCCTTTTGAAGAACATGAGACACTGTCCATTTCAATCTTTTGCCCCAGTATGTGTGGCAAATCATTTCTTCCAAGTCCACTCCCCATGGCACCAGTGGTTTACTGAATACAAATTGATCCACATGGTATAGTTTTAATTCCCTTGCATCCAAATTAGGGTTGGATTTGTGGTCTTATTTATTAATGTTTGAGTTTGTGAATTTGAGTTTGTTTTTATATCGAATAAACTTGCATATCAAATGCTCGCTTATTTATTAATGAGGAAAACTCGTTTGAATAAAAAAAACTTGGATATATTGAATTTTTCGAGTTTACGAGCTCTAGAGTTTGAGAATATGGCTTGACTTTGCCTAGGACTACTCCCATTGACTTCTATAGACATTTGCAAGATTTTAGATGGCAAATTTTTACATTTGAGTTTTTTGCTCTTTTTGAGTCAAATTTTTAAGTGCTAAAAAACTTGAATCAAGAAAAAAACCCAAACTCGACCTTTAATAAATCACCCTCTTGGTGTTCTGGCCACATTTTGCAACTGACCCACATACCCTCCATGGCAATCTAGTTCTCTCAACAATGGTGATAAACCATAAGCATATATTCTAACTTGGTAGGAGCAATAGCTCACACACTAAAGGGGGCCATTTATTAATGGTTGCATTTTTTAAATCTGATTCAGGTTCTTTTGTGTGAAAATTCAAAGAGAAAAAAAGTCACAACTTTTTTGAGATTTACTGAAATCCGAATCCAAAAATTTGCCAGCTTAAACTTGCCAAGATCATGTAGACGTCAATGGCAGATGTCCCGTCCCTTTCCTGGAGGATCCTCCTTTTCCTGACTGACATTTGTGGTATTTAGTTTATTTGGACTTTAAAATAAAAAAAGGAAAAATGTGAGAGTTTTAGTAACTATGCCCCTAGATACTCAATATTTTGCAGTTAAAACTGCAGTAAGTTGCAGTATTTTTTTATAATTTATCTGCATGAAGACTCAATGTTTCTGTGTTATATTTAGACAGCTTCATTTATATCAATACAGGTATGGGATTCTTTATCCAGAAACCCCTTAACCAGAAAGTTAAGAATTACAGAAAGACTATGTCCCATATACTCCATTATAAGCAAATAATTCAAGTTTTTAAAAATGATTTCTTTTTTCTCTGTAATAATAAAACAGTACCTGTACTTGATCCCAACTAAGATATAATTACCCCTTATTGGGGCAGAACAGCCCTATTGGGTTTATTTCATGGTTAAATGATTCCCTTTTCTCTGTAATAATAAAACAGTACCTGTACTTGATCCCAACTAAGATATAATTACCCCTTATTGGGGCAGAACAGCCCTATTGGGTTTATTTCATGGTTAAATGATTTCCCTTTTCTCTGTAATAATAAAACAGTACCTGTACTTGATCCCAACTAAGATATAATTACCCCTTATTGGGGGCAGAACAGCCCTATTGGGTTTATTTAATGGTTAAATGCATACCTAATGCTATGTGGGAGATAAAATGCTTTAAATTGGTATTTCAATAAAACTGCCAATTTTGGGAAAGCCTTGTGAATCAGTAGTTTGAAGTAGAAAGACATTTTTGTCTTGAGTTTCTACCCCACAAAAATGCAGTAAATGTGTTGAATTTTCACTAGCTACAGTAATCTCCAGGACAATTTGTATGCACTATATTCATTCATTTTGTCTTTAAATACCAGATTTGGTAATACTATGCACAATGGGCATCAAAGTGGACCCATGGCAGAAAAGCCTTGATATTTGGTACCTAAAATACATAGTTACATAGCAATTTTTTTTTTTTTGGTATTTAGAACTATAAATCTTGTTCCAGAAGTGGAAATACAATTAGTCAGATGTAGAAAGCCCAGATTCCCGTGAAAAAAACATGTAAAAAATCCCCCCCCCCGGAAATGCCCCTGAAGTGAGAGAGAACTTAGTGAAAAAGAAATGCAAAATGATTCTTCCCAGATTAATAACAACAAAGGGACAATGAATGTGCCTACTAGCGTCTCTTTACTTAAGGTCATTACATTGGAGAAGGAGGAAGACATGATCCAAGCTTTTTTCAGCATTGTTTTAGTTAAAATAGATGTGCAAAGGTGGCAGTTAACTTACTGTATATACTCGAGTATAAGCCTAGTTTTTCAGCACCCAAAATGTGCTGAAAAAGTCACTCTCGGCTTATACTCGAGTCAGGTGCCATGGGTCCCTCTAGACTAGCACCCTCTGTCATTTGTGTGCAACTTAGGCCACCTGCAACCAGACCCTCCAGTGCCCTGGCCCATTCCCAAATTCATCTTCATCTACCATCCTCACCTGTCCCATTCTGCACTAGACATTGCACTTTATATTCTATATAAACCATAGTTTTGAAGGATTTTAACTCTTTGTGTTTTAGCTTGGTTGCTGATTGAGCTAAGGGGGGGGGGTAGTGCTCTTAAGGCATCATTGTTGATACCATATTGTTTTTGTTGACCTTCTTCTCCACTTACAGAGCTAGTTTACTGTTTTTCTTTGTAAAAAAATATTTAGAAACATATGCCTCATTTAATGTACTTATATTGGTATTTATTTTGATTATTGAAACTTAGCAGTAGCTGCTGCATTTCCCACCCTAGGCTTATACTCGAGTCAATAAGTTTTTCCAGTTTTCTTAGGTAAAATTAGGTACCTCGGCTTATATTCAGATCGGCTTATACTCGAGTATATACGGTAGCTATGGATTCTCCATGGTATATTTCTTTTGGATTCATTTTATGTTTTTTCACTGCCATAACATTTGTTTGTGGTACATACAATATGTGTTTTCATTTTTTTGTAATGTTTGAGAATGTTACACTGCATATTTTTTCCTTTTTCTTTTTTTTTTTCCTTTGCCCCATTTGGAAGCTCTCCAATGACCCTTGATGAAATCACAGAGGCAGTAAATGCATAAGTGACTGGTATCTATAAAAGTCTTCCAAAAATATATCCACATAGAGGTGTATAACAACAGAACCTGCATGTTGGTTCCAAAACATGGATTGCAGTCTTTGATCTAAGGATTGACAACGGTTATCACACACTAAGGGGCACATTTACTAATCAACGAATCCGAATCCCAAATGGGAAAAAATGGGATTGTAAATGAAAATGTTGCGATTTTTTTTGTCGGCGTCGCGATTGTTTCGTATTTTGCGCGACTTTTTCGTCGCTGTCACGACTTTATCGTATTTTGCTCAACTTTTTCGTTGCCGTCGCAATTTTTTCGTATTGAGCAATTCTAAACGGTGGAAAAACCAATTCTTCGCGACGGTGACGGAAAATATATGACAAAGTCGTAACAGCGATGAAAAAGTTGCGCAAAATATGAAAACATCGCAACGGCGACGAACAAAATCGCAAAAATACCGATCATTACGAAAAAACGCATTCGGACGCTTTCGGACATTCGTGGATTAGTAAATGTGCCCCTAAGAGGGTGATTTATCAACGGTCGAGTTTGATCTCAAAAACTCAAATATTTGGTATTTAGTAAGTGCAAAAAAACCCAAAAACTTAAATGGAAAACTAAAAGCTTGCGCATTTCTATATAAGTCAGTGGGAGTTGTCATAGGCAAAATCAAGCCGTATCAAAGACCAAAATAGAACCGCCATATGTTCAATTCAAGTTTATGCATTTTATTCAAATTTGTTTTGAGTTTAAAGCTTGAGTATTCAGGTGTTTTTTTTTATTCACATGAGTTAAAAAATTGATAAATAAGCCCCTTAACGGGCAGGTTTATTAAAGGTTGTGGTTTTTTTTTCTTTATTTAGTCAAATCGGTCACGTCAAAAAACGAGTGCGGACGCATAATTAATGGTCGCGGCCACATCAAAATAACACTGGCGACAAAAAAAATAGACGCGGGCGTCCAAAAATACGTGGATGACAAAAAAATTGTGCGACAAAAGTGTTTTGTGAATTTTTTGTGAATTTTCTTGCTGTTTCACAAATTTTATGGCAAAGCACAATGGGACAGATTCGCTCATCACTAATCACAAAGACTTGCCAGCAAAACACATTGAAAACGCCATAGACCATGCACCACCATGCTTTGCCCTGAGATAACTGGAAAAGACATCATGTGACTCCACGGTAAAGGAACTTGGCTGAATCTACTTGAACATTGAAAGCCTTTCCCTCCTCCACGCCACAGTATCTATCATTACTTCTGTTTCTATTCCTGGTTTTTACCTCTCTTCCTCTCAGAACCATTATCTTTGGGCCCAGCCCATACCCACTACCATCTCCCAAACTTTTCTCTCTTCATTTTCTTCCCCTCCCATTACCTTTCTCAGGAATGGACTGAGATTCAAAGTAGACCCTGACTGTTTGTTTACTGGAAGTATTTGGTATTTGGTAACCACAATTGCATGAAATCATGCTAAAAAAAATGATTGAAGGTTGTACTATGGCTAGCCATGAGTTTTTGAACTTTTTTTTAGTTTCACAGTGGCAATAATTTTTGCTAATCTATTCTAGAATTTTGCCATGTGTTTAAAGTTCAAATGAGAGATATGGAAGACTCTTCACTGAACCAGGTTTCAACTTTTGTTTCTGCAGCTTCTTGTTGACTATAAAATTCCTGCAAGACAAACCAGCCTATCCCCTGCCTCACATAGGCTTCTGTCCCTCACACTTACATAGATTGTAAGCTCTAAGGGGCAGGGACCTCTATCCTCTTGTGTCTTTGACACTTAACTTATTGCAACTGTATTTATCTTGTATCTATCAATATTTATTGTTGTACTTTGTATTTATCTATTATCTTAATAACCACCTGTTTGTATCAATGTATTCTACTGTACAGTGCTGCGTACATAAGTAGCGCTTTATAAATAAACATATACATACTTACTGTCAAAATGGCCACCACACTTCCAGTTCCTATTTCCTTTATATTCCTTTTGTTTTCAATCAACTTTATTGTTATACACTTTTGTAAGAAATACTTTTTCACCAGCAGTCTGGTTGCTGCCACCTACTGTCCAACTAACAGGACTATCAATGCATGTAAATGGGACTTTGTTAAGAGCCTAAAGGAATTTGTGCCCAGAATCCCTTTTTGACTTATTTGCATACATATGAGGTGGTCTCCTCAACCTTTTTAGCCTCTGTAATTGCAAACAAAGGCCTCTGTACCAAATATTAACACTGATATTCTCAGGTGTTCAAATACTTATGTGCAGCAGCGCAATACAAATACATTCTTTATAAATCATACCATGTGATTTCCTGAATTTTTTTTTAAATGCTGTCTCTCCCAGTGGGAATGCACCTACAGTGTGAATTTCACACCACTCCATGATTTCTAAGTGGGAGAACTTGCATAATCGCAGGGTGTTCAAATACTCATGTCCCTCACTGTATACTACTCCATTTTACCAGATTAAAACCCACATTAAACCACATTGTACATGAATATATTTTTCATATGTTTATATTCCCTTTCTTTATATTTCTTCTTTTTATTGGAGAATAAATAACTGTATTCAATGTTTAGTGAATAATTCTGTTAAATGTGCAATTTCCCAATATTTTTCCCACAGTTCAAGAAAATGAAGATGAAAAACCCAATTTTTTTTTCAAGCTCAAACTTTAAAGATTTAACAATTGAAAAAAAAAAACTATTAAAAATGTAAATGAAAGTAGTCTATTTGAAACTTTTTTTTTGTAATTGCATTGAAATAAAAAACATAGATTATCATAACACATCAAATCTTATTAACATGCAGGTCTTTTGTGTGCCTAAGAGAAATCTAGAATCTCTGACTTCAAAGAAATAAGTAACATACAGAAAATATATAAGATAAAGGCAAAGTTTCCCAGTGTTATGTCCCAGAGTCCTTCCGTGTCTCTGCTAAATTCCTGAATTCCCTTTGGTCATAGTATTTTTCAATAATGAAGGAATTCTTCAACTAAGTCTGGTTTTATCACATTTTGTATATTGTACTTTTAAGGTCAGAATCTAAGATTTACACAGCCAACAACTTATCGTTTGTTCAGCTCAGGTCTAATAAAAATAATGTAACATTTAGGGGTAAATATACAGATCAGTAACCCAGCACTGGAGGATAAGATGGCAAATATCTCAACTGCCACCATTCTACTGCCCTTACTGCTCAGGTATGCAGGGACAAATGCCCCCCACACGCTACAGAACCCCAACATACTGAAAGTGATGTTTTTAGCCTCATTAAATCGGTCAGGGAAATCCTTGGCTAGAAATGCAGCAATGAAACTTAGTAGGGCCAACGTTCCTATATATCCAATTATACAGAAGAAGAAAAAGTCAGATCCTTCATTACATAGCAGAATAATATAGTCTGGGTCAGAAAAAGTATCAGCCTCTGGAAATGGAGGATTGAAGGCCAACCGCACAGCAGAGATCACAATCTCAACTAAAGAACATACAATGACTAATACAATGGCCAGTTGGGTTCCTACATACTTCTTCAGCTTGCTCCCAGGCTTTGTGGCATTGAAGGCAATAATAACTGTGAGAGTTTTAGCCAACACAGAAGAAACAGAAGTAGTAAATACAATCCCAAATGTTACTTGTCGGAGGAGACAACATATCTGAGTTGGGCGCCCAATGAATAATAAAGTGCAGAGGAAACACAACATGAGAGAGATGAGGAGGAGGAAGCTGAGATGTTGGTTATTGGCTCTCACTATAGGAGTCTCCCAATATTTCACAAAGATTCCCAAAACTACAGAAGCTGTGATGAAGAGAATTATAGAAGCGAAAGCTAAACTGGCCCCCAGGGTATCCATATAAGAAAGATAGTTTATAGCTTTAGGGACACAGTCAGTTCTCTGTCTATTTGACTTCTGATCTTCAGGGCATTTCGTACAGTCCACCGCATCTGAAACACAAAGTTTTAAAGGTAGAAACAACATTCCTGTACTGTACATACTCTTTGCTACTACTTAGGTTTTCTTTCAAATGATAAGCCTTGTTCTAACTTATTGTGTTGGCTCTTATAATACACATGGAGTATAACTGGAGCAACATTTATGTAGGTATAAAATGACTCCCCATGTCCCAATATGTCACGCCATTGAAACAGCTGATTATTATACTTTTTCTCACAAAAGCAAACTTTTTTATATATTGTCCCAAGAAGTATTATGTGAACAATATGTGCACCCAGCCGTATAAATTAGTACAATTATGTGCAGGCTCCGTGCGTATTGCAATTTAATGGACTCAGTTCTCAGCTAGCTACACGGAATGAGCCTAGAGAGGGTAATTGGCTGCTTCCGCATTATGCAAAGCTGTATACAGCTTCAGGAAAGCCAATTAAAGCTGATAATTCACAACTTTGAAATGGTTCATATAGGATATCCCCAACGCAGGGTGAAATAAGAGATCATTGAGATCTTGTAAAGTCATTCATTAGAAATCTAAACACCTACAGAACTTACAGGTTCTAAAGCAATATTTGTTGAATCCAATAGCTCCTTCTCACAGGTCCCAGAAGACACATTATAGAAGATTTCCCTAAAATATCCATGTGCAGTCCATTAAACAAGAGAAAAAGTAATATCACTAGGGGGTGCCAAACGTTAGGAACTCCTGGTGATTGTAATAGCTTTAATGACACCCCGGGCTGTTACAAAACTGCATTGGCCCAGGGTACTGCTGTATGAGAAGCATGGAGAGATTGTCTTCTTCCACTTCTTCATTTGTTAATGTTTTTTTGCTTAGAGTTCTGGGTTTTACTGGTACAAAGAAGGAAGAAGTGAAGAAAATCACTCCATGAGGCTCTCTCAGAAGTACCCCAGCCCGGGGCAGTTTTCTGCCAACAGGACCACTGTCCCAGGGTATTAGGAAGGGATTATAATCACTGAGAGTTGCTTAATATTTAGAACCCTCCAGTGTTAAAACTTTGCTTCTCCCTTAAGGAATTAGCTGTATCTTACCTCTTCATAATAATCCAACAGCCCCCTTAGGATGTCAGAATCTCTTACTTACCCGTGGTGTTGGACATTTCCCCATCTGAACACTGGGCACAGTCGTAGCAACTCAATGGCCGGCCTTCTATTTTAGACTTCCGGAATCCTGGGGCGCAAGGTGCATTACACAAAGATTCGGGTGCCTATCGTTTTACAGTATAAAAGTATGCTCAGTAGTTTATACCTTACAAGTGACACATTTCATCAAAGAGATATAAAGGATGTAGAATGAAAAAAAAAGAATAGGCAGAAAGTTAACAATCTAGGTCTGGGAAATAAACAAAATGTAACAATCTAAAATATAGATGTTCATCCATAATATTATTATCCATAATAACAAAAACTTATGCTGTTGTCTGACAAGATTTTGTGGATCAGATCAAATCTGACCCACAAAATCTGATTCAAATCTGCCATATAGATTAGTTTCCAACCTTGGGCAACTTAAGCTTCATCTAAATAGCCTTAGGCATAGCTGTTGATGGCTTCCAGCTACTCTTTCTAGCTCCTGGTCATCCTTCTATTGAAATTTACTCTTCAGGATGCTCAGTAGCTCTCCTGACATTTCCCTAGGTTCCTAATCTCCTCTGAACTTTGCTTGGGAGATTGATTTTTGTTGATGGACCAAGATTAGTCACAAAAAACATTGTTTTCAAGGCTTTCAATGGGATAACAAGGTTTTAATAGGGGCATATCAGAAAATCCGATGCTCATAAGACTGAAGGAACAGCTGGAAATCTAATTTCTATTAGAGATAAATGCAAGCCTACTATCAGTTTTAATCTTACCATGCTGAAGTTAGGACTCCACAAATCAGCACTGGAGTTGATATATAAATATTTTTTGTTCTTTGATGCATTAAAATATCCAACCTTACTTATTTCAACCAAATCATTTGGTAAGAAAACCCACTTAAGAATGTCAAAACGGGCTGGTGAGTTTCCATGTTCATCAAAGTATTGGGTGTCACCAGAAGACATAGTGAAGGTCGCACTGCGTAGATATTGATTTATCTAAAGAAGAAGGAAGTAATATAATTGACCTATTGTAATTCCATACATTTAAGTATAGGTGAATGGCTGATTCAGGAGGAAGTTAAATTAAAAACAGGTTGATGACCTGATGGCATTCACCCTAGGGTACTACAGACAAAAATAACATAAATGTTAGTTATATACTAGATGCAAATATTTGAAGGTCTGCTTAAGAAATATTTGGGGGTGATTGTGGATAGAATACTTATATTAACAATTAAACGAAAACATTAGGTAATGAAAGTCATTTAGCCTGAGGTATTAATGATGGGGCAACATAAAAGAGCCAGGGCCAGCCAGTAGAAGTCCTGGACATACAAGGTCCAACCTGCCAAAATGGCAGGATCCAGAAGAAGAATATTGTGCCTCTCTTAGTGGATAATTGGAATCTATGTTAGGCTGAACTTGATAGACATATGTCCTTTGTTTAACCTAATTCTTTATGTATGGAGTTAATATTGAAAAAAATAAGAGCAACTTGAATCATGTTTCTTTGTGGGAACAAACTTTCCTATCAGCAAATGTAATCTTACTTGGACGTTGTATTTAATAAAAGTTCTTGAAAGCATCCCTTAATAGCTAACATTTACACTTTAATAACTGTCTAATGAAGAATATTGCACAATGAAAAGTGAATGCGTATTTCTATTTGTGGAGCTTTTCACGGATAGTTTATGATTCTTGTCTGGGCGTCTGTAGGAAATCGGAATAAGCCAACAGGTTACCTGTTCATTCAGATTCAGATGCATCGACACATACCAAATTGAACTATTCAGGTAATAAAGCAATTTAAATTTTAATGGTCAGGATGATCCATTTCGGTAGAAAAAAATGGATATTTCCTGTTTGAAATCTGTCATTTTGTTGGAACACACTAAAATATTTTAGAATTTGAGAAAAAAATGACCCCCCAAAAATAGGATCCATGCTTGCAAAGCTAATTTTACAGTACTGTCATTTATAGTAAGAATTACATTCTAACTACATTGTGTAAGTTACATTTACTTGGGATTATTATTTCTCAGTTTTGTAAGTTCATAAAAGAATAAACAAGCTATTTGATGCTACTTCGCAGTATACAGAATTTACTTCACAGCATTAATATATTTATTGCCCTGATGACACCGGCACAGGCAGTTAAGCCAGCAGTATGACTTACTCAGTACAAGGCCTTCACAATAGTAATGTTTCGATCCCCTGGAGTACCGCACCAACTCTGCCAGGCAATGCCTAGGGTACATGCCTCTGGCTGCTTTATTCAAAACTAGCAGGCACTCCAAATATGACTCCAATCCCAGGTTGTAAAATCAAGGTAAGTTTATTCAAACATGAACATATTGTTCCGTAACTAGCCTTTACCTAGGCCTTCACTTACACCCTAATCTTATCTGTAACTCCAAGACATCTTATTGGCTAGTCCTACCTTGCAGAGATTATCCTCATACTGAGATCTTCTGCCTTGTGCTACCATGCACCCCACCCCAGCAAGTGCAGTCTAAAGAGAATGCACCTTGGGATCACTCTAACTTTCAAGAACTAGGAAACTGTCTGATATCGCTAGCCAATTGTAAAACTCAAGCTTTCCTAGGACATGCTTAACCTGGAAACCTGGATCTAACATACGCAGTCCCTATAGATTTAGGTAAGGTAGAAGTAATAGGGACTACTGTAACTCCCTATTAATCGGCCTTCCCCTCCAAAGACTGTCCCCTCTCCAGTTCATAATGAATACTGTTGCCAGGCTCATACACCTCTCCAACCGCTCCTCCTCTGCCGTGCCACTCTGCCAGTCCCTCTGCTGTGCCACTCTGCCAGTCCCTCTGCCGTGCCACTCTGCCAGTCCCTGCCGTGCCACTCTGCCAATCCCTCTGCCAGTCCCTCTGCTGTGCCACTCTGCAAGTCCCTGCCGTGCCACTCTGCCAATCCCTCTGCCAGTCCCTCTGCTGTGCCATTCTGCCAGTCCCTGCCGTGCCACTCTGCCAATCCCTCTGCCAGTCCCTCTGCTGTGCCACTTTGCCAGTCCCTGCCGTGCCACTCTGCCAATCCCTCTGCCAGTCCCTCTGCTGTGCCACTCTGCCAGTCCCTGCCGTGCCACTCTGCCAATCCCTCTGCCAGTCCCTCTGCTGTGCCACTCTGCCAGTCCCTGCCATGCCACTCTGCCAATCCCTCTGCCAGTCCCTCTGCCGTGCCACTCTGCCAGTCCCTCTGCCATGCCACTCTGCCAGTCCCTGCCATGCCACTCTGCCAGTCCCTGCCATGCCACTCTGCCAATCCCTCTGCCAGTCCCTCTGCCGTGCCACTCTGCCAGTCCCTTTGCCGTGCCACTCTGCCAGTCCCTTTGCCGTGCCACTCTGCCAGTCCCTTTGCCGTGCCACTCTGCCAGTCCTTTTGCCGTGCCACTCTGCCAGTCCCTTTGCCGTGCCACTCTGCCAGTCCCTTTGCCGTGCCACTCTGCCAGTCCCTTTGCCGTGCTACTCTGCCAGTCCCTTTGCCGTGCTACTCTGCCAGTCCCTCTGCCGTGCCACTCTGCCAATCCCTCTGCCAGTCCCTCTGCCGTGCCACTCTGCCAGTCCCTCTGCCGTGCCACTCTGCCAATCCCTCTGCCAGTCCCTCTGCCGTACCACTCTGCCAATCCCTCTGCCGTGCCACTCTGCCAGTCCCTCTGCCGTGCCACTCTGCCAATCCCTCTGCCAGTCCCTCTGCCATGCCACTCTGCCAGTCCCTCTGCCGTGCCACTCTGCCAGTCCCTCTGCCGTGCCACTCTGCCAGTCCCTCTGCCGTGCCACTCTGCCAGTCCCTCTGCCGTGCCACTCTGCCAATCTCCCTGCCGTGCCACTCTGCCAATCCCTCTGCCAATCTCCCTGCCGTGCCACTCTGCCAATCCCTCTGCCAATCTCCCTGCCATGCCACACTGCCAATCCCTGCACTGGCTTCCCCTACCATCCAGGATTAAATTCAAACTAATGACTCTCACATTTAAAGCAGTCCATAACTCTGCCCCACCCTACATCTCTGAACTCATCTCTAGGTACCATCCAACCCGCTTGTTACGCTCCCTACTGACCTGCTCCCCAACTCCTCTCTCATTCCCCCCTCACACGCTCGCATTCAAGACTTTGCAAGGGCTGCCCCCCTTCTCTGGAATTCGCTCCCACAAACTGTCAGACTTTCTCCCAATCTCTCTGCCTTCAAGAGATCTCTAAAAACACATTTATTTAGAGAGGCTTACCCTAATCTAGTTTAGCAATACCCTGTGCCCCACCTCTCACAACTCTGGTCATGTCCATTCCCACACCTTGTGTCTCAGCCCTTTCTCCTTGTAGAGTGTAAGCTCTTTTGGGCAGGGCTCTCTTCCCCTCTTGTATCAGTTACTGATTGCTTTATATGTTACTCCTTGTAGAGTGTAAGCTCTTTTGGGCAGGGCTCTCTTCCCCTCTTGTATCGCTTATTGATTGCTTTATATGTTACTCCTTGTACAGTGTAAGCTCTTTTGGGCAGGGCTCTCTTCCCCTCCTGTATCGGTTACTGATTGCTTTATATGTTACTCCTTGTAGAGTGTAAGCTCTTTTGGGCAGGGCTCTCTTCCCCTCCTGTATCGGTTATTGGTTGCTTTATATGTTACTCCTTGTAGAGTGTAAGCTCTTTTGGGCAGGGCTCCCTTCCCCTCCTGTATCGGTTATTGATTGCTTTATATGTTACTCTGTATGCCCAATGTATGTAACCCACTTATTGTACAGCGCTGCGGAATATGTTGGCGCTTTATAAATAAATGTTAATGTAATGTAAAAAGTAAGGGTAAATTTTTACTCCCTTACATAACCTTATTGTACTTAAAACCTACATGCTTTACTAGAAAACTAAAATTGTTCTTTTTTCTAAAAGAACCAGAAACCTTATACATTTAAATCACATTTACCCTGGAAAAAAATATCCCAATATAAAGAGATTCAAGTATTTCTCTTTAATACCTGCCAGGGCTTCACTTTCCTTTTCAGAGTCTCCAATCGGCCCCAGTGATTGGCGGGTGGCTGAGCAGAGTAGAGATTGTGCAGGGCGCGCGCCAGTGCATAGACTGCAGTGTAAACTCTATAAGTCACTCTGTAATTCTCATACACAAACAGATCAGCATTACGGAGAGATTCATTTCCAGTACAGCTTTTCAATTCATAAAAGTTTGAAGTGTTTGTAAAAAAAACACATCCTACAAAGTGTTCCCAGGCAGTTACAATATCATCATCTTTGGGAAAGTTGTTGAGAGAAAAACTGTTGATAAAATCTTCAAAGCCGGGGATCTCTCCTCCTTGGATTAACAGTGACAAAGAGCCATTAAATGTGCTTCCCAGCTCAAAGTCTCTAAAAACCATAAGACTGGGGAAGAAGGACGTTGTGATCCAAACTTTTCTCGGCATTTTGTTAATTACAAAATTATGTGCAAAGCTGAACATAAACTTTGTGCTTACAAACACGACAATGACATTAGCGGTGGTCTCTGTAATGTCCTGAAAGATCCTATAATAGTCATCACTGATGTCAGTTATACTTTTAATTACAGAGGAGAAGGCCAAACAGCCCCCACTATTGGCAAGTTCCTTACTTATCCTTTCCCGGGCTCTGTACCCTGTGGCATCACTTGATATAATGAGTCCGACCCATTTCCAGCCAAAGTGCTTCAGTATCTGCACAATCCCATCCATTTCTGCCTCCTCATTGGGGATAGTTCTGTAGAATGATGGGAACTGGGTTCTGTCATTGAAAATTGGATCTGTGGCGCCGTAACTGATCTTAAATAAAAGAAAATAAAACCTCATTTATGTCATCAGTTGTTGGTAATTTTAACCGACTAGAACAGTATTACACAACAAGACCCTGAGACAAGGTTCTCAGTATATCAATTTATTTATTAATCAAACACAGAGTCGTGTGGAAGCTTCAGCAACACAGAACAGCAACTGAAATGTGTCACTAACAGCTTCCAATGAGACCCTGAAAGGTTTCAGTCTTTTATAGAGGATGACATACCTTATCTCAAAGTATATAACACCCCTTGTACAACTGCCTGTGCGCTCTGTGGTTCCAGCTGTGCAAATAGCAAAGTGCAGGTAGGGTCTTAGCTAGTCAGCACTATCACGTCAGGCCCTTGTGATTTTATAAGATGCTATAATAGGCTTTTATATTCTATTTTATACCTTTATATATAGTATATTTATATACCTTTATCTCCTACCTCACCTGCCTTGGGTTGTCTTTATAGGGGACACTGGGGGATTTTATGTGCCCCTTTATACAGAACTTACCCGTCATAAGTGAGTGTCTCAACACAGTATAGTGCACAAAAGCCCTATCAATCAATATAAAACTTCTTAAACCCTAAATAGGGTGAGGAACCCATCTGTCCTAATACACAATAGTGTGATATGGATATTATGATCCTAATGGCAGCAGTGGATTCCTGCAATATACTGCAAAATACTTCATAATGAAAACCAAAGCACTTGGGGCTTAAATTCTACATTTATTAGAACTGATCTTTTAGGGAAGCAGCATATCCCTTAAAGTACTGATTGTCCTGGTTTCTGAGGTGATACAGGTTTGTAAGAGGAAACACTGATAAGGAACATATCCATGTCTATCTTACATAGTTACATAGGGTTGAAAAAAGACCAGAGTCCATGAAGTTCAACCCTTCCAAGTAAACCCAGCACCCACAACCTATAGTTCCACTCACCTACATAAACTATATATCTTGTAACTTTTGGAGAAACAATCACCTACCTGTCGGGACCCATAGCATTAAATTCTCTTGGGTATTTCCTTAATAATCTGGAAATCTTCTATTATTAAAGAAAGTCTATGTAACCTATCCCCCTTGGTGGAATAGCTTTCCCTAATGGTTCAGGGAAGTAGAGACCATTACCTGTTTGTTTAATATCATGTCTCAGTGTGTGGTTCTTCTATGACACGTTGGCAAGATATTTCAGTGGGGTGGGAAGTCACCTATACTATACCTGTATACATTAACTAGGTGTTATTGTAACGTCAAGTTTGTAGGAAATCAATGTTTTGGCAAAGCCTGTGAAGTTTAGAGGGGCTGTTTGAGTAGAGTATACATCACAAACTTTGCATAACACAATAATAGGTAAAAATCTATTCAAAACACATTTAAGGCCAAAGAAGCCTTATACAGTGGCTTGCAAAAGTATTTTTCGGCCCCCTTGAACTTTTCCACATTTTGTCACATTACAGCCACAAACATGAATCAATTTTATTGGAATTCCACGTGAAAGACCAATACAAAGTGGGGTACACGGGAGAAGTGGAAGGAAAATCATACATGATTCCAAACATTTTTTACAAATAAATAAGTGCAAAGTGGGGTGTGCGTAATTATTCAGCCCCCTGAGTCAATACTTTGTAGAACCCCCTTTTGCTGCAATTCCAGCTGCCAGGCTTTAGGGTATGTCTCTACCAGCTTTGCACATCTACAGACTGAAATCCTTGCCCATTCTTCTTTGCAAAACAGCTCCAGCTCAGTCAGATTAGATGGACAGCCTTTGGGAACAGCAGTTTTCAGATCTTGCCACAGATTCTCCATTGGATTTAGATCTGGACTGTGACTGGGCCAGTCTAACACATGGATATGTTTGGGTTTAACCCATTCCATTGTTGCCCTGGCTTTATGTTTAGGGTCGTTGTCCTGCTGGAAGGTGAACCTCCGCCCCAGTCTCAAGTCTTTTGCAGACTCCAAGAGGTTTTCTTCCAAGATTGCCCTGTATTTGGCTCCATCCATCTTCCCATCAACTCTGACCAGCTTCCCTGTCCCTGCTGAAGAGAAGCACCCCCAGAGCATGATGCTCCCCCCCATATGTGACAGTGGGGATGGTGGGTTCAGAGTGATGTGCAGGGTTAGTTTTCCGCCACACATAGCGTTTTGCATTTTGGCCAAAAAGTTCCATTTTGGTCTCATCTGACCAGAGCACCTTCTTCCACATGTTTGCTGTGTCCCCCACATGGCTTGTGGCAAACTGCAAACGGGACTTCTTATGGTTTTCTGTTAACAATGGCTTTCTTCTTGCCACTCTTCCATAAAGGCCAACTTTGTGCAGTGCACGACTAATAGTTGTCCTATGGACAGATTCCCCCACCTGAGCTGTAGATCCCTGCAGCCCCCCCAGAGTCACCATGGGCCTCTTGGCTGCATTTCTGATCAGCGCTCTCCTTGTTCGGCCTGTGAGTTTAGGGGGGCGGCCGTGCCTTGGTAGGGTTACAGTTGTGCCATACTCCTTCCATTTCTGAATGATCGGTGGAACAGGGCTCCGTGGGAGGTTCAAGGCTTTGGAAATCTTTTTGTAGCCTAAGCCTGCTTTAAATTTCTCAATAACTTTATCCCTGACCTGTCTGGTGTGTTCTTTGGGCTTCATGGTGTTGTTGCTCCCAATATTCTCTTAGACAACCTCTGAGGCCGTCACAGAGCAGCTGTATTTGTACTGACATTAGATTACACACAGGGGCACTCTATTTAGTCATTAGCACTCATCAGGCAATGTCTGTGGGCAACTGACTGCACTCAGACCAAAGGGGGCTGAATAATTACGCACGCCCCACTTTGCAGTTATTTATTTGTAAAAAATGTTTGGAATCATGTATGATTTTCCTTCCACTTCTCACGTGTACCCCACTTTGTATTGGTCTTTCACGTGGAATTCCAATAAAATTGATTCATGTTTGTGGCTGTAATGTGACAAAATGTGGAAAAGTTCAAGGGGGCCGAATACTTTTGCAAGCCACTGTAAATATATATGAGATTTTGCAACATTAAATTGAATGGCATTATTGACCACCTACTTTCCTCTGTCGTGGTAATATACCCCAGACAGTTACTAGGACTGTACGTTGAAATATATGGGTGTATGATCTTTGTCTAGACACTGTGTTAGCGCCAGCTGTCTGTCAGAATATCTGGCTCTGACACAAAGCTACATGTAGAGAGACAGATTGCTGAGTGGGAGTAATGAAGAGTCGTTTTATTTATTTCAGAATATATATAAAAAACTGGAATATTAAAAGCAGAAAGAAATAAAAAATGTAGAACAAATAATTTTTTAAGCAATTATGAGTGAAAAACATGAAAACCTCAAACTAAATAAATATTTAACAAATTTCTAATGACAGCTTCCATTAACTCCTGCCAGCGTTTAGATGGCATAGTTTCCTATTGGAGTATTTCATGGTTCTTATACTTGATAAATAACAAAAAAATAGTGTATTAGAGTAATAATTAAATACAAAATGACATTTTCCTTATAGTTCCCCTTGAAAGCATATTTCCAGTGACAAATTAACCAAGAAATAACTGTGGACACAAATGAACCCTTAGGTATTGCCGCTAGAATTTGTGAAAATACTTTATACTCAACTTACTAACATTATTATTATGTCTAATAATTCACTTCTGTTTCAACTTTCAACAAAATCTGTACCTGTAGCTTATATGTGTAAGGACAGGTTTAACCATAGACATAAAAGCTTTAGGCCTACTGATATATTTAAGGCCCAGAACTAGCAAGAATTGTTCATTTTGATCATTTAATATAAGTTGTTTACAGATAAGAAATCTTTATCTGCTATAATTTTAAGAACATGCTGAATCATCTACCGTCACCCCACGTTATCAAAGAACCCCAGATGTCACATGATGTTTTGGAAAGTCCAGAACTTCTGTTATCACAAGAGGTCAAGCGCCAGGAGAAGCTTCACGAAAGATGAACAGATAACAGTGGGAACATTGGACTCTGATTGGACAAGATTGGCAGTGGGGGCTATTGGAAATCCCCCCACTTAAGGGTATAAAAAGACATGATAGAATGTAAACAATTGGAAGTTTGATGTAAATTAAATCTTATCTGATTTCTTTTGAGCAGAATCTAGGTGGTGTTCTTGCGTTATTCAACCCAATTTTGGGCCTGACATATCACATCAGTTAATTTATTAATCCCGATGGGTAGAACCCTGGAATTAAAATTGTTTTCCGAGAAGCCAGTTGCATTCACAGACCATAGTGCTGATTCACTAAAGTGCGTTAAAACGCCCGCTATTTATAGCGTTAAAAATTTTATTGCGTCTAAATTTTCGCGACTTAACGATTCACTATTGCGATATTGCGATATTTCATGCGATATTTAACTCGTGAAGACTATTTTCGTTTGGTATTTGACGGTACATGCGCTAATCAACGCCCTTGTATAGTCGCCACAAATAAATAGTCGCCGCATATAAATTGTTGCCACATGTAAATAGTAGCATATAAATGGTAACCGCTAGTGATGAGCAAATCTGTTCCGTTTATCTTTAGCGAAAAATTCGCAAAACGGCAAAAATGTTGTGCGGCCAAAAAAATTGTTGCCCGCGACTATTATTTTTTTATGCCTGCGACAATTTTGGGACGTGCGACGAATTTTTCCACGGCAAATTTTTTCATGCGTTTTGCCAGACAGATTGTTTTGCGAAACGCATGAAAAAATTCGCTGCACGTTCCAAAAATTCGCCACAAATCCATACCTGGCGAAACATTTCATCACTTGTAGCCGCATATAAATAGTCGTGCGAATAAACGCACGCCATGTTACCCATATACGACAATACTTTCGTAAAATTACTGTATTAAAAATAACACTGCTAAGTCCATATTTTATTGCCAAAAGCTCATTTACTGTACTTTTCTATAATTACCGCCTGCCCCAAGTAGGGGTTAATTTTCACACAGACTAATGCGATATTTAGCGCGCCTAAGTGTTTGTGAATCATGCGTTAGTATTCTTCTCAGTGCGCTAATTAACGCATGCGATACGCGACTTAACGCACGCGGTAATACTGTAGTGAATCGCGCGCTAATTTTCGCGTCTATTTTAACACAAAAAACGTGCGATAAAAAATAACGCACTTTAGTGAATCAACCCTCATGGGTTTAAATGAATCTCTGCAGGTCTGAGCTAAAAAATGTGTATTTCTACATTTATAATTTCTCTACACCTAACACAGAATTTACCAAATGTAATTAATAAAGTGCACTTAAATCGCAATAGATGGATCAATATTTGCCTGCTTTTAGCATCTTGCATGGCAAATGCAGGGTTGGAGGGGGCTGGTGGAACACTGGGGAAAAACTCGGTGGACCCTGCCAGCTCAGACCTGACCCCCACCTGCTCTGTTTTTGGTTGCGTCTTCTGTGCCATTGCTTTTCCTGTACCACCTTTCCCCCAGAGCCCTTCCTCTTCTGATAGTTGTGAAAAAGTATAAAGTACGTGTGTGGGGGAACTTTTGGTGGGTGAATGAGCAGGTGGGGCCCCATAGGGAGGTGTGGGGGGCCCTGGGGTAGCAGCCCAGGTGGGCCTCGCACACCCCAGTCTGACTCTGGGCACATGGGTTACACCACAGCACACCATAGCAGGACAGATAATTGTCCATATGAAAACCACGGAATGATAGAAGTACATGGCAGCTGAAGGTCCTTGAATTGATAAAAGACTCAACAATATCTGAAATGTAGAAAGCTGACCATACTCGGCCAGATTGGAATGTTTCCTTAGGTTGGCAAACAAGTGGATCTAAGCCACTAATGCACTAGGCCAAATGGGGCTGATTTTATCATTGGCCCAGGAACCAAAGATTGGACCATAGAGTGGTGCCTATGGAGATCCATAATAGAGCAGGGCCTACAGAGACTTTTCAGATGAGAAACTCATTAATGCACTGATGTGCTCCTCATCAACAGGATTTTCAAACCTGTCCACTAAGATATAATTTGGGCAGGCGCATTAGTGGCCCTATACACCATTTATCAGCCCAGCTTTACCAGCTTTATGAAGAATACAGCTCCCCCAAATAAATGTAAGAATATAATGAGTACCTGCCTGGGGGTATCCAAATATTTTTGCCAGCTGGGCAATGGTGTAGGTGGTTCTAGTTGACAAGTCCCCTAAGTAACCCACCAGCTTGCTATTTATCTGACAGTTATAATTGGGAATATCCAGCTCTGCTCCAGACATTATATTCAGGGCGCCGGAGACTGATTTCACTTCAGAAGCACAGGAATCAAATATCTGATACCCCAGAGTCACATTGGGTAAAATCCACCGACTTCTGTTTATCTCCTCAATAGCAAAAATGAAGGCCAAGCGATGGCGGAAATATCGGAACAGTGGGCTGTGGGATATAATTGAATTGAATAAACCAATAAACACAATAAATAAAAGAGAAATAAAAAACATGAGAGATAAAAGCTTTTATTTTCCCTAGCCATAATAATTTGTTCAACATTAGAGGTTTCAGAGATTGCATTATTGCTCGACCAAAGTAAATACATGGACTGTTACAATACGGAGCTGTGATTACTGGGAAATGTTTTGTAGAAATGTTATTCAGCCTGTAGAATCCTCTGTTTTTAGTACTAAAAAAAAAGTTGCAACTTGTTTTAGATTTACTATGCATCAAAATGGCTAAAAATCTGAATCCAACAATTGCCCAGCTAAGGCTTGCCGAGATCATGTAGAAGTCAATGGCCCCTGAGGTCCCTTCCCTGGAGGATCCTCCTTTTGCTCTGAGGTTTCGGATAACTTTTCCCCGCACTGACTTTTTCAGTTCAGACTTTTTAGTAGGGATGCACCGAACCCACCCAGAAGGATTCGGCCGAACCCATGAACCCACCCAGAAGGATTCGGCCGAACCCATGAACCCACCCAGAAGGATTCGGCCGAACCCATGAACCCACCCAGAAGGATTCGGCCGAACCCATGTACCCACCCAGAAGGATTCGGCCGAACCCACGAACCCACCCAGAAGGATTCTGTCGAACCCATGTACCCACCCAGAAGGATTTGGCCAAACCCACGAACCCACCTAGAAGGATTCGGCCAAACCCACGAACCCACCCAGAAGGATTCGGCCGAATCCTTCTGGGTGGGTTCGGCCGAATCCTTCTGGGTGGGTACATGGGTTCAGCCGAATCCTTCTGGGTGGGTTCGGCCGAATCCTTCTGGGTGGGTTTGTGGGTTAGGCCGAATCCTTCTGGGTGGGTTTGTGGGTTCGGGGGTTCGGCCGAACCCTTCTGGGTGGGTTCATGGGTTCGGCCGAATCCAGAACCGAATCCGAATCTTAATTAGCATATGCTGATTAGGATTGGAAGGGGTTAAAAATCTTTTTTCCCTGCCCATTTAACCCCTTCCGAATTCTAATTAGCACATGCTAATTTATGCTAATTCGGATTTAGATTCGGTTCAGCCGGGACTGCGGATTCGTCCGATAATCATAAAAAAAAAATCCAGGATTCGGCCGAATCCCAAACCAAATTCGGGATTCGGTGCATCCCTACTTTTTAGTAAATGTCAGACATTCATGGAAATGAGTTTATTTGAATTTTAAAATAAATGAAAAATGTTTTAGTAAATCTGTCTCCACATTGGTACTAGAGTCAGAGATTCCCCCTGCAGGCTACGCTGATAAACACAGAAGGTTTGTTGCTAAATCATCAGGCACCGATGTAATTTTGATGATGAGTTACAGAAATGAGGCAATTCAGACACTAAAAATTGTCAACACAATCCCATACAATTCTTTGAGATTTGAGGAGGGGACAATGACATCAGGAGGGGGGGATATGGCATCAATCTAGGAATGTCCTGTTTTCCAAATTAAAAAACAGGGCAGAAAAAAATTTAAAAAAATCATGGATTTTACTGTTTTCTCTAAACCACAAAAAAATGTGTGATTTGTTAAACAAAAACTCCACAAACAAGAAGAAAACAGACTTTGCCATCGAGCTGTTGATGTCATGTAAAATCAATGGGAGGTGTCCTAGGCCAAGTGCAACAATTTGTCTTTGCTTTTTGCTTCCTGGTTTGAGAGGTTTTCACATTCCTAAGAAAAGGATTTTTTTGTGAGGATCTTTTTGTGGGTTTTTTTATTCATACTTTTTTTCAAAACAGTTGAAAATACATTTATTTGTGGTTTCAAAAAGCCCTTAACCTGCTAAAATGAGAATGTTGATAAATCTGTAAACCTCACCTCTATGTAGCAGATGTTTCTGTGATGTTGCCACCTGGCTAAATACTCAGTAGTTCTGCCCTATCTACAAAAGTGCTAGAAAGAGATAATCAACCTCTTAGGGAACATTACCAGGGGGCAGTTACACTTAACCCTAGGGTTTGTCTTCTGGCAGTAGGCCTACCGAAGGACTGTAGTGAACAAAAAAAAGCAAATCTGACAGACCTAGACTAGTAAAGTTATAGCCCCAACCCTACCCATTTCCAAACACCCCTAAATCTGAATCTTCCACTAACTATTAACTACTGTACTTTGGATTGGGGGCAGAAATATAAATACTGTCAATGGTGAGTTGGGTTTGGGCTGGAAGAAGGTTTGGGTTTGCGTTGGTCGGCAAATTTTTGTCCCACACATCACTAGTAACAAACAGTAATGCAGGACTAAAAATGCAATAAAATCTTTGAAAATCAAATTAAATCAAGCAAACCAATAAAAAATCATAATTTATTCACCCTGTGGAATATACAGTTTTTAATGAAAAAAACAAGACAAAAAATGGTTAATACAAAGTATAGGGAAATAGTGTGGTTTTGTATGTGTGTGTGTGTGTACACCTGTGCATTGTGTATGTGTGAGGGTTACCTGTTGGACTGTTGGCAGATCGAGCCCTGCTGACAGTAAAGGTCCCCATACATGGGCCAATAGTAGCTGCTGATATGGGTCCCTTGGACAGATTCGGCAGCTTATCGGCCCGTGTAGGGGCAGAACCAAGGGGCCTGGCCGACCGATATCTGGCCTGAAATTGGGCAGATGTCAATCGGCCAGGTTAGAAAATCCAGTCGGATCGGGGACCGCATCGGCTCGTTGATGCGGTCCCCGAACCGACTGCCCCATTGCCGAGTTTAGAATTCGATAGTTTGGCCCCAGGGCCAAACAATCGAATTCACCTATATGCCCCCCGATATCGCTCACCCGTAGGTGGGGATATCGGGTGAAGATCCGCTCGCTTGGTGACACCGCCAAGCGAGTGGATCTTATAGTGTATGGGGACCTTAAGAAGCCACACAGAATCTTCGCAGGATGTGGTGTGGGCGGAGCAGGTTGAACTTAATGGGCGTGTCTTTTTTTTATCTTCAATTACTATGTTTCTATCTAAGTTACAACCAGCGCTGGCCCAACAATGAATAATCTATGAACCTGTTGTTAATAAAAAGTATCTGCCAGACCCCTCTGTCCATATCGTAATTTTTTTCCATAAAAATGGTGATACAACCACTTTAAATACTTTGGGCCAGATTCATTTCAGTGAGAAAAAGTTATCTCATGGTTTATCACTTGAAAACTCATTTACAAGATCCAATTTAGGGAGAAAAAATGGCATGGATTCGTAGCGAATTCCCGCATTTCGCCATTGGCGGATTTTTTTGTGAAACAGGCGACAAAATTCACCAGAGAAAAATTTGCCCTGCGTCAAAAGAATTGTTGCGCACCAAAAAGATTTGTCTCGCTCGTGAAAATAATTTTCACCATTTTGCTAATTTTCTGCCATTTCACAAAGTGAAATGGGACAGATTCGCTCATGACGAATTCTAACTTATCCCACTGTTTATCACATAAATATACAGGGATGGGATCCCTTATCCGGAAACCTGATATCCAGAAAGCTCCAAATTACAGAAATCCTGTCTCCCATAGACTCCATTTTAATCAAATAATTCAGATTTTTAAAATTGATTTCCTTTTGTAACACTTGTTTGGCTTATAAATGGCATAACCCAGGCTAGTGAATGGTATATAGAGCATGTGTTACATGCAACCTTAATACACAGGAGTGGGCCTCCGCTATATGGGAGGTATTATTGGAGCTGAGGGTGTAGTTGAACTACAACTATATAGAGCTTGTGTGGTGCAGATAGAATAATTGACGCCAGAAAGGTTCTTGATATTGAACTATAGTACAAGTTTATTGGACAAGGCACAACTTAAATAGTGCAGCAGGGATTATACTCACAGACACAGCAGTAAAGGAATTGGTCACAATGGATAGTAGCAAGTGTGACACTTAGGAACAGAATATCCCACTTGGAAGATGCACAGAGGATTAGCTGATACCTGAGATGAAGACCTTTCAGTAGGGAGTGTTCCGGCCGACTGTGGTCCAGGGGAGAGCTCCTAACACTGGTACCTGGCGTCTAATAAACCGGTCCCTAAAGAACGACAACAGAGCCGGGGTAGGCTAAACCCTTTTACATCTCCTGGATGGGGCTATTAAACTGCCCTTACTAAATAGACTAACTGTACTCACCACTTCTAGAGGGTGCTATTACATAAAACTGACTGTTCTGGCTTTACTTCGTTCACGGGGCCCTGTCCCCGACTTAAGGAAAGATGGTTCTCTTTACTGGGGCCTTATGCCTCCAGGCTCAATGATGTGAAGCCTGAGACAACAGCAGCCAGAGAGGAAGACACTATATAGTCTGCAGAGGGAGTGGTCAACCTGGGCTAAACCTATAGGGAATAGCTTAATAACTGTAACCTGAGTGTAGAGGGCTCTGCCCTATAACAGCACAGATAAGGGAAAGATAAGGGATAACACCATAGGGAGCTTAACCCTATGGGTCCCTACACATTTCTCTGTAATAATAAAACAGTACCTGTACTTGATCCCAACTAAGATATAATTACCCCTTATTGGGGGCAGAACAGCCCTATTGGGTTTATTTAATGGTTAAATGATTCCCTTTTCTCTGTAATAATAAAACAGTACCTGTACTTGATCCCAACTAAGATATAATTACCCCTTATTGGGGGCAGAACAGCCCTATTGGGTTTATTTAATGGTTAAATGATTCCCTTTTCTCTGTAATAATAAAACAGTACCTGTACTTGATCCCAACTAAGATATATTTACCCCTTATTGGGGGCAAAACAGCCCTATTGGGTTTATTTAATGGTTAAATGATTCCCTTTTCTCTGTAATAATAAAACAGTACCTGTACTTGATCCCAACTAAGATATAATTACCCCTTATTGGGGCAGAACAGTCCTATTGGGTTTATTTAATGGTTAAATGATTCCCTTTTCTCTGTAATAATAAAACAGTACCTGTACTTGATCCCAACTAAGATATAAATAATTCTTACTGGATGCAAAATAATCCTATTGGGTTTAATTAATGTTTTATTGATTTTTTAGTAGACTTAAGGTACGGAGATCCAAATTACAGAAAGATCCCTTATCAGGAATACCCTTGGTCCCGAGCATTCTGGAAAACAGGTCCCATACCTGTACTATTGAAGTCAATGGAAAAAAAACTGGAAATAAGTTTTTCTGAATTGATTAACATCTCAAATTGAATCTCGTCCTTGAGTTTTCATGTGATACCTTCTCACTGAATTGAATCTGGGCTTTTGTATTTTATTTTTTATGAGCTAATAAAATATATTACTAAGGGGCAGATGATTGAATAGAGGATTCTATATATCTATTTAATATTTCATGTCATTCCAATTACCACTGTTGAGGGTTGTGCTTAAAGTGATATACAGTTTAAAACTCATAGGGAGATGTTTGTTTAGGGTCGCTGATGTTTTTTTTAAAATTTTATTATAGGTTTTAGATACATGCACTTACTTACAAACATATGTACTAAATTGCACAAATGTAGGTACCCATAAAACCAGCTTTGGGTTCAATCTACTATATTTGATCTACAACCAGTCAGAGAATTTGTTTAGCATTTATGTTGGTAAATAGGATCTGTGCCACTGTGACAGAATGCTCTGTTATACAGATAGCTAGAATCTCAGCCATAAAGCAGGGCAGGACTGCTGCTTACAATGGGGGGATCAGATAGGATCTGTGCCACTGTGACAGAATGCTCTGTTATACAGATAGCTAGAATCTCAGCCATAAAGCAGGGCAGGACTGCTGCTTACAATGGGGGGATCAGATAGGATCTGTGCCACTGTGACAGAATGCTCTGTTATACAGATAGCTAGAATCTCAGCCATAAAGCAGGGCAGGACTGCTGCTTACAATGGGGGGGGGGGATTAGATAGGATCTGTGCCACTGTGACAGAATGCTCTGTTATACAGATAGCTAGAATCTCAGCCATAAAGCAGGGCAGGACTGCTGCTTACAATGGGGGGATCAGATAGGATCTGTGCCACTGTGACAGAATGCTCTGTTATACAGATAGCTAGAATCTCAGCCATAAAGCAGGGCAGGACTGCTGCTTACAATGGGGGGGATCAGATAGGATCTGTGCCACTGTGACAGAATGCTCTGTTATACAGATAGCTAGAATCTCAGCCATAAAGCAGGGCAGGACTGCTGCTTACAATGGGGGGATCAGATAGGATCTGTGCCACTGTGACAGAATGCTCTGTTATACAGATAGCTAGAATCTCAGCCATAAAGCAGGGCAGGACTGCTGCTTACAATGGGGGGATCAGATAGGATCTGTGCCACTGTGACAGAATGCTCTGTTATACAGATAGCTAGAATCTCAGCCATAAAGCAGGGCAGGACTGCTGCTTACAATGGGGGGATCAGATAGGATCTGTGCCACTGTGACAGAATGCTCTGTTATACAGATAGCTAGAATCTCAGCCATAAAGCAGGGCAGGACTGCTGCTTACAATGGGGGGATCAGATAGGATCTGTGCCACTGTGACAGAATGCTCTGTTATACAGATAGCTAGAATCTCAGCCATAAAGCAGGGCAGGACTGCTGCTTACAATGGGGGGGGGGGGGGATTAGATAGGATCTGTGCCACTGTGACAGAATGCTCTGTTATACAGATAGCTAGAATCTCAGCCATAAAGCAGGGCAGGACTGCTGCTTACAATGGGGGGATCAGATAGGATCTGTGCCACTGTGACAGAATGCTCTGTTATACAGATAGCTAGAATCTCAGCCATAAAGCAGGGCAGGACTGCTGCTTACAATGGGGGGATCAGATAGGATCTGTGCCACTGTGACAGAATGCTCTGTTATACAGATAGCTAGAATCTCAGCCATAAAGCAGGGCAGGACTGCTGCTTACAATGGGGGGGATCAGATAGGATCTGTGCCACTGTGACAGAATGCTCTGTTATACAGATAGCTAGAATCTCAGCCATAAAGCAGGGCAGGACTGCTGCTTACAATGGGGGGGGGGATCAGATAGGATCTGTGCCACTGTGACAGAATGCTCTGTTATACAGATAGCTAGAATCTCAGCCATAAAGCAGGGCAGGACTGCTGCTTACAATGGGGAGATCAGATAGGATCTGTGCCACTGTGACAGAATGCTCTGTTATACAGATAGCTAGAATCTCAGCCATAAAGCAGGGCAGGACTGCTGCTTACAATGGGGGGGGGGGTTGCTGCTAACCTATACTTTTAACAAATAACCTTGTACTTACAGTCCACATGAGATCGGGTAACCGCGTCCATATTCAAATGGAAAGTGAATAGGAGTATAGACGTCATTTAACTGGAGAAAAGCTGCAATTACCAAGTCTCCAGCTTTAGAGTTGATTATAAATTTATCTTTTCTTAAAACACATCCGCTCCTGGGATGGGGGTCACTGGCAGCTGCCACCGGATGAATGTGCAACAATACAAATAACGTGAGTAACAGGAACATGTTCCCCCCGATACAAAGCTCCGGTTCTGCGCAGATATCATCTCACCCAGACCCGGCTCTCTGAGCAGCGCAGAACCGCCCCCCCCCCCGTAGCCTCCCTTTATATACTTTCCTCTACTTCTATCTAAGCACTCACACTGATCATTCCAGTCAGAAATACTGCCCTGTAGGGAATGCGGAAATAAGTCACTAGAAATACAAATTATTATTTCACTAAAACAGATTAGAGGTCAGTCAGGTACAACTGAAATGTTAATATAGGACTTTTGACAATTAACTTAGCACCCTGTGGTTGCTGGTTAGGCCTTATAAAGTAGGAGTGAATTTAGTGTATAACAATCAATATACAGGTATGGTATCCCTTATCCAGAAACCCGTTATCCAGAAAATTTCAGAATTACGGAAAGGCCATCTCCCATAGACTCCATTATAAGCAAATAATTTTAATTTTTAAAAATGATTCCCTTTTCTCTGTAATAATAAAACAGTACCTGTACTTGATCCCAACTAAGATATAATTACCCCTTATTGGGGCAGAACAGCCCTATTGGGTTTATTTAATGGTTAAATGATTCCCTTTTCTCTGTAATAATAAAACAGTACCTGTACTTGATCCCAACTAAGATATAATTACCCCTTATTGGGGCAGAACAGCCCTATTGGGTTTATTTAATGGTTAAATGATTCCCTTTTCTCTGTAATAATAAAACAGTACCTGTACTTGATCCCAACTAAGATATAATTACCCCTTATTGGGGGCAGAACAGTCCTATTGGGTTTATTTAATGGTTAAATGATTCCCTTTTCTCTGTAATAATAAAACAGTACCTGTACTTGATCCCAACTAAGATATAATTACCCCTTATTGGGGCAGAACAGCCCTATTGGGTTTATTTAATGGTTAAATGATTCCCTTTTCTCTGTAATAATAAAACAGTACCTGTACTTGATCCCAACTAAGATATAATTACCCCTTATTGGGGGCAGAACAGTCCTATTGGGTTTATTTAATGGTTAAATGATTCCCTTTTCTCTGTAATAATAAAACAGTACCTGTACTTGATCCCAACTAAGATATAATTACCCCTTATTGGGGCAGAACAGCCCTATTGGGTTTATTTAATGGTTAAATGATTCCCTTTTCTCTGTAATAATAAAACAGTACCTGTACTTGATCCCAACTAAGATATAATTACCCCTTATTGGGGCAGAACAGCCCTATTGGGTTTATTTCATGGTTAAATGATTCCCTTTTTTTCTGTAATAATAAAACAGTACCTGTACTTGATCCCAACTAAGATATAATTACCCCTTATTGGGGGCAGAACAGCCCTATTGGGTTTATTTAATGGTTAAATGATTCCCTTTTCTCTGTAATAATAAAACAGTACCTGTACTTGATCCCAACTAAGATACAATTACCCCTTATTGGGGCAGAACAGCCCTATTGGGTTTATTTAATGGTTAAATGATTCCCTTTTCTCTGTAATAATAAAACAGTACCTGTACTTGATCCCAACTAAGATATAATTACCCCTTATTGGGGCAGAACAGCCCTATTGGGTTTATTTCATGGTTAAATGATTCCCTTTTCTCTGTAATAATAAAACAGTACCTGTACTTGATCCCAACTAAGATATAATTACCCCTTATTGGGGGCAGAACAGCCCTATTGGGTTTATTTAATGGTTAAATGATTCCCTTTTCTCTGTAATAATAAAACAGTACCTGTTCTTTTTACATCTAGAAGATCTTTTTTTTACTTTGTGGTTTTAGAGGTTTTCAGGTTTTTTGACACTGGCATTTGTGCGACAATACGAAAAAGTAATGTTTTTCCACGTCTTTTTTCCATTTGGATCTTTTAATAAATGACCGTACATTTGTGGTTTTAAAGAAAATCAGTTCAGTCGTTGTTTCAAAAACTTCTGACACCACTAAAATGAGAATGTTGATAAATGGACCTCTAAGGGGCCCATTTACTAATGTTTATATTTTTTTTCTCATATCGTATTTCTCTAAGAGCTAAAAATTGTTCATTTTACTAATTTCTCTAAACCTCAAAAAATTGTATAAAAACCATGAAAAATACTAATAGAAAACTTTGCCGTGTAAAAGCTGTCGAGGTCATGTAGAAGTCAGTAATAGAGAGCACCTCAAATGCAGTTAAAAACTCTTTATTTTTCAAAGATTCAGTTCAAAAACAAAAACTCACTCAATGTGATAAGATTTTGTGAAGTGTGAAAGTTAGAGACAGACTTACCAAAACCTTAACTTTTTTTTATCTTAAGCGGCAGATTTATCAAAATGTGAGTTTAGAGCTTAATACATAAAAAAATTTGCCGCATTCTATTCATTCCTATGGGATTTTTTAGCAGTGGATTTTTAAATGAATAAAAGTTAAAACTCACTATTTGATAAATATGATTCTAAAAATCCCATATGAGAAAATAGAACATGGATGAGTTTTTATGTATTAAACTCTAAACTCACATTTTATGTTGAGCAAAATTTTCTCTTTTTGTTCAGCTCAGGTCTTTTAAAAATAATATAGCATTTGGGGACAAATATACAGATCAGTAGGCCTGCACTAGAGGATAAGATGGCAAATATCTCAACAGCCACCATTCTACTGCCCTTACTGCTCAGGTATGCAGGGACAAATGCCCCCCACACGCTACAGAACCCCAACATACTGAAAGTGATGTTTTTAGCCTCATTAAATCGGTCAGGGAAATCCTTGGCTAGAAATGCAGCAATGAAACTCAGTAGGGCCAACGTTCCTATATATCCAATTATACAGAAGAAGAAAAGTTCAGATCCTTCATTGCACAGTAGGACAATAGTGTCCATTTTAGAAGATGTATCGGCATCTGGAAATGGAGGACAGGAGGCCATCCATACAACAGAGATCACAGTCTCACCCAAAGAACATGCAGAGACTACTAACATGGCCAGTTGGGTTCCTACATACAATGTAAGCTTGCTCCCAGGCTTTGTGGCATTGAAGGCAATAATAACTGTGAGAGTTTTAGCCAACACAGAAGAAACAGAAATAGTAAATACAATCCCAAATGTTACTTGTCGGAGGAGACAACATATCTGAGTTGGGCGCCCAATGAATAATAAAGTGCAGAGGAAACACAACATGAGAGAGATGAGGAGGAGACAGCTGAGATTTTGGTTATTGGCTCTCACAATAGGAGTGTCCCAATATTTTACAAAGATTCCCATAACTACAGAAGTTGTGATGAAGAGAATTATAGCAGCGGAAGCTAAACTGGCCCCCAGGGTATCCATATAAGAAAGATAGTTTATAGCTTTAGGGACACAGTCAGTCTTCTGTCTATTAGACTTCTGGTCTTCAGGGCATTTCACACAGGTCACTGCATCTGAAACACAACATTTTTAAGGCAGAAACAATTAACCTCCATGTACATGTTTTCATCTTTTTTACTATATGTGTTTCCTATTTTAAAAGCTAACCCTTGTAACATGGTCATGATTGGAAACAGATGGAGCAAAACTACAGCAAACATTATCTATGGGGCAGATTTACTTAAACTCTGGTTTTTCTGGCCTTGAAAGTTGCATAAACTCGAGGTTGGATAAATTTGTATTAAACTCGATTATTGTTGTATTTATTAAATGTCATGATAATGCTTGAATCATACGTATGAAAATTTTCAGATTTTTTCGAGTTGAAAGTATTGTTAAAACTCAAAAACAGATGGTCCTTTCCACAAACCCTCTTTATTTTTCCCAAACAGGAAGTGCTCCAGCAGCCATTTTAGGAACATTGGCACTCATTCTTGGAAAGCAATAATTTGTTTCACTTGAAACTGGGTATAAAGGAAAACAATGGGGATTATCTTCCCCTTTGAAAATGTGTGAAATAGAAAACAATGAGGGAATTAATTTCTCCTCAAAATGTGCCAGGCTGTCACTGACTATTCTATTCCTCTACTATTCTATTCTATTCCTTTACTATTCTAAGCCTCTATTGGACTCAACAGTACACTGCTCAAAGGTAAAATAAATAAAACCTTAATAAATCACAAATTATGGGAGTTATTTTTGAAAAACTTTAAAATTTGAAAAACAATATCGGAAAAATCAAGTACTGGCAAAAACCCATTCGTAAATCTCAAAAATAAAAAGTAAAAAATGTTAAAACTGACCTGAACGGAGTTCTTCAGTTCAAATAAATGGTAGGGAATTCCCTGGCATTTAAACCCTTGAGGGTAGTACAGTCACAGACATCCAATCACAATACTGTATGTCACAGACATGCAATCACAATACTGTATATCACAGACATCCAATCACAATACTATATATCACAGACATCCAATCACAATACTGTTTATCATGACCTAGTTGAATGGAATCTTTATAGACATAAATTGAATTCGCAAAATTATATGATGCTGATACACGCTATGCTTAAAATGTCAGCAAAATGTGTTTATCCCAAATTGGGTCAGATTGTAAGAAGAAGGTTAATCACATGAAAACTTATGGATGAGATTGAATTTGAGATGTAAATGTATTCAAAAAAAGTCTCACTGTTTATTTGGCTTTATTGACCCTTTCGGTTACCCTCAGTGCCAGATGTTTTCTTAACATTTTGTGCTCTCTCATTTTAGGGGCATTTACTGGGGGGAGGTTAAGTTTAGGTAGCCAAAAATATATATCTTTTTTTTAGGAGAGCCTGAGCTTTCCAAATCTGCCTGGGTTTTGTGTATTTCTACTTCTGGAACAAGATTTAGAGCTTGAAATACAAAAAAAAAGAAAATTGCTATTTTTTTTATAATATAGGGATTTATACCAGAAACGTATTTTATTTTATGGACAAAAATTCAACTGATTTGGAAAGCCTCATGTCTCCTGAATGTGCCAATACCTAAAAATTTGGTAATATACTGCTGGGAGTTTTTGATCAATAGAAGTCAGAAATTTCTATAAAACTGATATGTACAGTTTTATAGAGATTTCTGACTTCTATTGATCAAAAACTCCCAGCAGTATATTACCAAATTTTCAATGCATTACAGCAGAATATGGCATACTTTAGATTTCAAAGCCAAAAATCCTGGAAACATTAGGTTTACCCCAGGAAACCATATATTTTTGAAAAGTACACATTTTGACGAATCCAAAATGGGTAACCATTTAGCAGTTTCTATAAAAAAATTATGAAAATTCTAAAATCACCTCAAATCTTCCACTTTCAAGCATCATATCTCCCACATTACATTAGGTACCAAGAAAATACATCCTAAATATGAAAGCCAAGGGTCCATTGAACAGTTTGATGCCCATTGTGCATAGGATCACCAATGTATCTGGAATTTAGAGACCCCAAAAGGAAGTTAGTACATACAAACTGCCCGGTAGATCTCTTTAGCTACTGAAAATTCAACAGGTTTACTGCATTTTCTGTGGGGTAAAAACACAAAAAATTACATTGACCCCCCCAAAACCATATATTTTTGGAAAGTACACATTCAGGTGAATTCAAAATGGGCACCCATGTCTTTCTACTCCAAACTACAGAGTCGCAATGCTTTCCCAAAATTGCCGGTTTTGATGAAATACCTGAAAATCGCATCAAACCTTCCACTTTAAAGCACCTTATCTCTCACATAACATTAGTTTCCAAGAAAACACACCCTAAATATGAAAGCCAAGGGTCCACTGAACAGTTTGATGCCCATTGTGCATAGGATCACCAATGTATATGGCATTTGGAGACCCCAAAAGGAAGTTACTGCATATTAAGTGTATACACTGCAATATAAGCTACCGGCATGTGCATTATGTGCCATAAGACCCCCTAACAGTACGGACACCCTAGAAAACCATATATTTTTGGAAAGTACACAATTTGACAAAACAAATACAACTTTCTACTGCAAACTACCAAACTACAAAGCTATGTTAAACAGAACGGTTTTTATGACATTTCTGAAAATTGTTACAAAGCTTGCATTTTACACCATCATGTACCCCCAAATTTTGTACCATATTATCATAAAACATTCTAAATATGAATTCCAGGGGTCTACTGAACAGTTTGATACCCTATAAGCATAGAGTTACCAAACTATGTGGTGTGCAGAGGAAGTCAAATTTAAATACAGCAGACAAAATGTCCATGTGCAAAGACAAGTAACAAAGAACAATGTAAAATGCAATAAAATTGCTAAAAATAAAAAAAAAATCAATGGTTTTTTTTGCCTAGTAATATCTGCGGTTAGAATCACAGTTTGAGTATTTTAGCTTGGGCAAATAAGTTTTATAGACAAATGCAAGCGAACAACAACTATGCATAACTGAAAATGCAATAAAATGGTTAAAAATCCACCCAAATCACAGAAAATGTAGTAAAAACACCAAAATAATACAAAAAAGGTATTGTGCTGTGCGGTTAGTGAATACGCTATCTGCAATGGCAATAAAACATTTTTTTTCAGGCAAGAATAAAAATGATGCAGTTAATTAGTGTGTATATACACTAGGTAAAATGTGTTTTGTGTGCATGTATGTAATTGTGCAAGCAAGTGTGAGTACTGTAAATGCTGTGAATGTGTGAAACCCCCCACCCAAAAATGTTTGTGCGTGTGTAAGTATACAGTAAGTGTGTACTAATGTAATAAGTGTGTGGATGTGTGTTTGTGTGTGTATGTGGCACTTACCTGGGGTCAAGAAGCTGGAGATCGCAGGAGACACAGGGACAGCAGCTGCACTGAAGGATTGTGAGTGAGCAATACAGGAAGGGGGGCCAGAGGGGGAGCGAGGAAAGGGAGAGGGAGAGCAGTGAAAGCCAGGCACATAGAATTCACATGCCTGGCTTATGCTATGGGGCCCCTGGGCAATCGCGCCCCAGGGGTCACTTATTCCCCCCATGTGCTAGTTGCCTAGGGGCTAGGGAATGAGCAGGGAGTGAAGGAGCTGCTTGAATAGCTGCTCCTCTGCTCCCAAATCCGGAAGTGCAGCAGGACGTAGAATCTACGTCCTGTGGCACTTAGGTACTTTTATACACAGGATGTAGATTGTACGTCCTCAGGCACTTAAAGGGTTAAAGTCTTTCGGAAAAAACTGGAACTGAATTAAGATAAAAAATAATTTTCTTTTTCTCACTAAACCTGGCCCTCTGTATGTTTAGAAATCACTAATACTTAGTATTGCTGACAATAAAGCTACAATATTGCATTCTTTTCTGGACAATGAACCAAGTTCATGAATATTGCAGACTGCCCCTTTACACAAAATATGTTCAAACTCCCCCATGCACACCCTACCCAGAGGGCGCTGTTTATTTCCCCTGTTATAGACACGAGTACCAGCAATTCCTAGTATTTACATCTACGTTGCTGTAATTAATAATGGTCTTAATTATTTTCATATAAAACTAAGGGATCTTAGTTGGGATCAAGTACAGGTACTGTTTTATTATTACAGAGAAAAGGGAATCATTTAACCATTAAATAAACCCAATAGGACTGTTCTGCCCCCAATAAGGGGTAATTATATCTTAGTTGGGATCAAGTACAGGTACTGTTTTATTATTACAGAGAAAAGGGAATCATTTAACCATTAAATAAACCCAATAGGACTGTTCTGCCCCCAATAAGGGGTAATTATATCTTAGTTGGGATCAAGTACAGGTACTGTTTTATTATTACAGAGAAAAGGGAATCATTTAACCATTAAATAAACCCAATAGGGCTGTTCTGCCCCCAATAAGGGGTAATTATATCTTAGTTGGGATCAAGTGCAGGTACCGTTTTATTATTACAGAGAAAAGGCAATCATTTAACCATGAAATAAACCCAATATGGCTGTTCTGCCCCCAATAAGGGGTAATTATATCTTAGTTGGGATCAAGTACAGGTACTGTTTTATTATTACAGAGAAAAGGGAATCATTTAACCATTAAATAAACCCAATAGGGCTGTTCTGCCCCAATAAGGGGTAATTATATCTTAGTTGGGATCAATACAGGTACTGTTTTATTATTACAGAGAAAAAGGAAATCGATTTTAAAAATCTGAATGATTTGATTAAAATTGAGTCTATGGGAGACAGGCTTTCCGTAATTCGGAGCTTTTTGAATAGCTGGTTTCCGGATAATGGATTCCATACCTGTACAACTAGAGACTGATTGGTAGGGTAGATAACTTTATTTAGTAGTAATTATAATGGATCTTTTTTGCACTTTATTGGGTCTCCCAAATAAGGAATGACATGGTGACATGGATATGTATTTGTATATCAGGCTTAGGAAGCAAAACTTGTAATGACAATGGCATTCCACTTTAGCCAGTCATTAATATGCTGCTGCCATATCATACTTTTATTTTCCAATTTTTAATAATGAAACCTACCCAACTGATGTCAGAGTTACTTACCTGTGGAGTTGGACATTTCCCCATCTGCGCACCTGACACAGCCATAACAACAAGATGGCTTCCCTTCTATTTTAGACTTCCTGTATCCTGGGGCACAGGGTGCATTACACAGAGACTCAGGAGCCTATATATTTTTGGATTAAAAAAAATACATATTTTGTGTATTACAAGCAGGTTACCATATTATCATAATGATATTAAATAAAAACAGATTTGTCAAATAGATAAAAGGCCATAGAATAAAATAAGAAACAGAGAAATGAGATGTAACCCTATAAATTATAAATGCTTTTATCCATTATGGCTAGTTAGTTTCAGCGACAAGAGAATATTTCATAGAGGCATCCAAGGAATTCTTTGAAAGTCTCTAGGACAGGGGTCCCCAAGCTTTTTTTTGTAAAAAAAAATGTAAAAAGAGTTGAGGAGCAACACAAGCATAAAAATGTGCATGGGGTGCCAAATAAGGGCTGTGATTGGCTATTTGGAAGCCCCTATATGGACTGGCAGCCTACAGAAGGCTCTGATTTGCTTTGTCTTTATGCCTCCAAAACTTGCCTCCAAGCCAGGAATTCAAAAATAACCACCTGCTTTGAGGCCTCTGGGAGCAACATCCAAGGGGTTGGTGAGCAAAATGGTGCTCCAAAGCCATTGGCTGGGGATCACTGCTGTAGGGAAACAAGAGTTTGCCTCAAGATTCAGTCTGCAGGTTCTTTTGTTCTGACCCAATCCAATCAGTTACACATTAAGGGTCAGCAATCAATGATTTAGGCAACTTTCCAATAGTGGTTAAGTTTGTGCAGTACTCTATTGGGGAATGTAATATATGTTGCTAAGAAAAAAAAAACGATCACAACGGGACAACATTCTGGCTTTGCAGCAAATTTTTGCATTTGCACAACAGAAAAATACTGTTTGCAAACCCAAAAAATGCAATTTTACACATTGCTCGTGATTTTTATTACAACTCCCCTTATGGACCCTAAATATGGGCAAAGTAAACATGTCCGTCATCAAACTGACAGATCTGTGACAGTTATTTTAGCAATGCTAATGCCATACTCATGGTAATTTTGGAGAACATCTGAGGGACCTTTATAGACAAGAAGGTCCTACATTTAGGGACTGATTTATCAAAGTCCGAATTTCAGACTTTTAAAAGTACGTTTAGGAAAAATTTGTATCAGATACGAAAATTTCTGTGCAAAATTGCACAAAAAATCGTGGTTGTATGAAAATTTTGTGGTACAATCCGTAAGTTACGAAATTTTCATATCCGTATCATAATTTCATATCATAAACAGCACAAAAACCTTTCTGTCTTTGATACTTCTGTGCATGTTTTTGGAAGCCTCCCATAGGGCTCAATGGCACTCTGCAGCTCCAACCTGGCCCAAGGAAAGTCTCCCATAGGGCTCAATGGCACTCTGCAGCTCCAACCCGGCCCAAGGAAAGTCTCCCATAGGGCTCAATGGCACTCTGCAGCTCCAACCCGGCCCAAGGAAAGTCTCCCATAGGGCTCAATGGCACTCTGCAGCTCCAACCTGGCCCAAGGAAAGTCTCCCATAGGGCTCAATGGCACTCTGCAGCTCCAACCCGGCCCAAGGAAAGTCTCCCATAGGGCTCAATGGCACTCTGCAGCTCCAACCCGGCCCAAGGAAAGTCTCCCATAGGGCTCAATGGCACTCTGAAGCTCCAACCTGGCCCAAGGAAAGCCTCCCATAGGGCTCAATGGCACTCTGCAGCTCCAACCTGGCCCAAGGAAAGCCTCCCATAGGGCTCAATGGCACTCTGCAGCTCCAACCCGGCCCAAGGAAAGTCTCCCATAGGGCTCAATGGCACTCTGCAGCTCCAACCCGGCCCAAGGAAAGTCTCCCATAGGGCTCAATGGCGCTCTGCAGCTCCAACCCGGCCCAAGGAAAGTCTCCCATAGGGCTCAATGGCACTCTGCAGCTTCAACCCGGCCCAAGGAAAGCCTCCCATAGGGCTCTATGGCACTCTGCAGCTCCAACCCGGCCCAAGGAAAGTCTCCCATAGGGCTCAATGGCACTCTGCAGCTCCAACCCGGCCCAAGGAAAGCCTCCCATAGGGCTCAATGGCACTCTGCAGCTCCAACCCGGCCCAAGGAAAGTCTCCCATAGGGCTCAATGGCACTCTGCAGCTCCAACCCGGCCCAAGGAAAGCCTCCCATAGGGCTCAATAGCACTCTGCAGCTCCAACCCGGCCCAAGGAAAGCCTCCCATAGGGCTCAATGGCACTCTGCAGCTTCAACCCTGCCCAAGGAAAGTCTCCCATAGGGCTCAATGGCACTCTGCAGCTCCAACCCGGACCAAGGAAAGTCTCCCATAGGGCTCAATGGCACTCTGCAGCTCCAACCCGGCCCAAGGAAAGTCTCCCATAGGGCTCAATGGCACTCTGCAGCTCCAACCCGGCCCAAGGAAAGTCTCCCATAGGGCTCAATGGCACTCTGCAGCTCCAACCTGGCCCAAGGAAAGTCTCCCATAGGGCTCAATGGCACTCTGCAGCTCCAACCCGGCCCAAGGAAAGTCTCCCATAGGGCTCAATGGCACTCTGCAGCTCCAACCCGGCCCAAGGAAAGTCTCCCATAGGGCTCAATGGCACTCTGCAGCTCCAACCCGGCCCAAGGAAAGCCTCCCATAGGGCTCAATAGCACTCTGCAGCTCCAACCCGGACCAAGGAAAGCCTCCCATAGGGCTCAATGGCACTCTGCAGCTCCAACCTGCCCCAAGGAAAGTCTCCCATAGGGCTCAATGGCACTCTGCAGCTCCAACCCGGCCCAAGGAAAGTCTCCCATAGGGCTCAATGGCACTCTGCAGCTCCAACCTGCCCCAAGGAAAGTCTCCCATAGGGCTCAATGGCACTCTGCAGCTCCAACCCGGCCCAAGGAAAGTCTCCCATAGGGCTCAATGGCACTCTGCAGCTCCAACCCAGCCCAAGGAAAGTCTCCCATAGGGCTCAATGGCACTCTGCAGCTCCAACCCGGCCCAAGGAAAGCCTCCCATAGGGCTCAATAGCACTCTGCAGCTCCAACCCGGCCCAAGGAAAGCCTCCCATAGGGCTCAATGGCACTCTGCAGCTTCAACCCGGCCCAAGGAAAGTCTCCCATAGGGCTCAATGGCACTCTGCAGCTCCAACCCAGCCCAAGGAAAGTCTCCCATAGGGCTCAATGGCACTCTGCAGCTCCAACCCGGCCCAAGGAAAGTCTCCCATAGGGCTCAATGGCACTCTGCAGTTCCAACCTGCCCCAAGGAAAGTCTCCCATAGGGCTCAATGGCACTCTGCAGCTCCAACCCTGCCCAAGGAAAGTCTCCCATAGGGCTCATGGCACTCTGCAGCTCCAACCTGCCCCAAGGAAAGTCTCCCATAGGGCTCAATGGCACTCTGCAGCTCCAACCTGGCCCAAGGAAAGTCTCCCATAGTGCTCAATTGCACTCTGCAGCTCCAACCCGGCCCAAGGAAAGTCTCCCATAGGGCTCAATGGCACTCTGCAGCTCCAACCCGGCCCAAGGAAAGTCTCCCATAGGGCTCAATGGCACTCTGCAGCTCCAACCCAGCCCAAGGAAAGTCTCCCATAGGGCTCAATGGCACTATGCAGCTCCAATCTGGCCCAAGGAAAGTCACCATACCAAAGCTTGAATGAATCCGAAACGTTCCTACTCGTTGCAACAAATACAATTTTTTTGCACAAATTGTTGCAAAGTACAAAAAAGTTGCGGAAATTAACAAAAAAATTTGCACAGTTCTAAAATTTTGAAAAAATAAGAATTTTTAGCATTCGGGCACAATCATACTTTAATGAATAGGCCCCTTAGAATAGGTTAATTCTCTCTTTAGACAAGCTTATATGATAAAAGCTTGGTGGGTCTTGCAAGTCAAATCTGTGGGGCTTCACGATAAAGATCCCATGGGTGAAGAATATCTGCAGGTTGTCAGGTATAGTGGATAGTAGTTTTACAGGTTTTGCTGCCAGTGTATTTACTGGGTTACAGAGAAGTTGTGGGGATATTAATCTTACTCCACTGCTGCTCGGGTCATTGCCTTTAAAGGAATATTGTCATGGGAAAACATGTTTTTTTCAGTTGATGGAGCTTCTCCAGCAGAATTCTTCATTGTAATCTGTTTTTCCCATGGGGCTAGCCATATTCTTCATTTCCTAGGGTGCCAAAAAGAATTGTCTCTTGCTTCAAAAGAATTGTCTCTCGCGTCAAAAAGAATGGTCTCTCTCGTCTAAAAGCATTCTTTTTAATGGTCTCTCATGTCAAAAAGAATGGTCTCTCTCGTCTAAAAGAATTGTCTCTTGCATCAAAAAGAATCGTCTCTTATCAAAGGAATTGTCTCTCGCATCAAAAAGAATTGTCTCTCGCATCAAAAAGAATTGTCTCTCACACCAAAAAAGAATTGTCTCTGGCATCAAAAAGAATGGTCTCTCTCGTCACAAAGAATTGTCTCTCGCCTGAAAAAGAATTGTCTCTCATCAAAGGAATTGTCTCTTATCAAAAGAATTGTCTCTCACGTCAAAAAGAATTGTCTCTCACGTCAAAAAGAATTTTTTTCTCACGTCAAAAAGAATTTTCTCTCGTGTCAAAAAGAATTGTCTCTTGCGTCAAAAGAATTGTTTCTCAACAATTTTTTGATGTGCAACATTTTCCCCGAATCGTTACAAAGATTTGCAAATTTTTGGGTGAAGTGAAATGGGACAGATTCGCTCATCCCTTGTTCTTAATGACTTTAATCTTCTAGAGTTCCTGCTAGACCTTCATCATCCTCCTATTGGATTACACCTTTCAGAATATTTAATGGCTTTCCATAGGCTCCCAAAATCCTTTACACCTCCTTGGGTGACCACTCTTTGTTGAGACCAGTCACAAAAAACCCCAATGAATATTTCCAAATGGGAATATGGGAACATCTGGTGCCCATTAGTTTGCAAAGTTTGCTGGAGAAGCAAATCTAGTGGAGATGAAATATCAATAGACTCAGCATATTGTATATCATTTGGTTCAACTATTACTTTTAAGCTCACCATTTTGAAGTAGGGACTCCACAAATCAGCGCTGTTGTTGATATATAAATGTTTCTCATTCTTTGATGCCTTAAAATATCCAACCTTTATTATATCAACCAGATGATTCGGTAAAAAAAAACACTTAGTTATGTCAAAACGGGCTGGTGGGTCTCCATATTCATCAAAGTAAATGGTGTCACCAGAAGACATAGTGAAGGTCGCACTACGTAGATAGTTATTTATCTAAAAGGACACAAGTGTTATTATTCATAGTAATAATAATTTTATTTATAAAATACCAGCATATTTGGTATTGCTGTACAATAAATAAGTGCATACTTATTCACTTATTGTCATAGAAAATCAGGTATTTACTTATCTGATACCCTAGGCCTGTACTCCTTTTAGCAAAAAAAATGCCCTGGCCCAGGGTTCTTTTCAGCGAGCACCACTGATCAATCTTCTTCCTGCTTCTTCTTGATGGTGCACGTTCTTCTAAAAGGTGCACCACCTGGGGTATAAGGTAAGAAAATTAAATTACTGGGCGGGTGCCTAAATTTTGGTACCCCCCAGTGATTTTAACTTTCCTTCTCCTATCAGTTTTCCAGATGACTATGTACAGTTGCAGCTCTGTAAAAAGACACATTTCTCAGACAAGAGAAAAGACAAATGAAACAAAAAAAATGAGGACTGGCTGTGAAGTCCAAAGTGGTTCTAGGAATAGAGGCTTGGTCCCATCTATATTTTCCCATCTGTATCTATACTTATCCAATTTTTTGACCTTTAGACCTTGAGTGGTTCAGACTGCAGGCCTGTGGGCACCCATTGGGACAGCGGCATATCAAAGGCCCAATATGGTCCTAGATTTTTTTTACATACATATTGTATATAACAAGTTTTGGAGAAAATACCAGTTAGACAGGCATTTGGAAAGGTCTCATACATTAGCCAATAAGCAGTAGACTCTGCAGTCTTGATGGGCCAAGTCAGCTTTTGGTCAGTATTGGTCTGAATCAAAAATTGATAGATTTAATGCATTCCCCAATACAGTGTTAGTCTAGAATGGTCCCCAGTATATGTACTTTACAGTACTGATAGGTTTACTTTCCTGATGACACTGGAACAGGTAGGGTATTATGTTTTAGTTACCATATATACAGGTAAAAAATACCACAATGTTTCAGGGATACCACAATGTTCTCTTCAATACCTGCCAGGGCTTCACTTTCCTTTTCAGTTGTTTTGCCCCTTCCCAGTGATTGGCCGGTGGCTGAGCAGAGTTGAGATTGTGCAGGGCGAGCGCCAGTGCATAGACTGCAGTGTAAACTCTATAAGTGAGTCTGTAATTGGTGGTAACATACACAAACAGATTATGGAGGGATTCATTTCCCATACAGTTTATCAATTTAGAAGTATTGGAAATGTTTGGAATAGAACAGCTAAAAAAGGTTTTCCAGGCAACTTCAATGTAGTAGTCTCCGGGATAGCTATTTAGGGAAAAAGTGTTGATAAAATCTTCGAAGCCGGGGATCACTCCTTCTTGGATTGACAGTGACAAAGAGCCATTAAATGTCCTCCCTAGTTCACATTCTCTATAAATCATAAGACTGGAGAAGAAGGATGTCGTGATCCAAACTTTACTCGGCATTTTTTTAACTGCAAAATATTCTACAAAGCTGGAAGCAAACTTTGTGGTTACAAATACAACAATAACATTAGCGGTGGTCTTTGTAATGTCCCCAGTGATCATCTCATAGTCCAAAGTAATAGTTTTCTGTCTTATTACAGAAGAGAAGGCCAAGCATCCACCAATACCAGCAAGAGCCTTACTTATCCTTTCCCGGAATCTGTACCCAGTCTCATCATCTGATATAATGAGTCCGACCCATTTCCAGCCAAAGTGCTTCAGTATCTGCACAATCCCATCCATTTCTGCCTCCTCATTGGGGATAGTTCTGTAGAATGATGGGAACTGGGTTCTGTCATTGAACACTGGATCCATGGAGCCATATCCAATCTAAAATACAAATTATGACACCTCATTTATTTCATTAATGTTTAAATGGTTCCCTTTTCTCTGTAATAATAAAACAGTACCTGTACTTGATCCCAACTAAGATATAATTACCCCTTATTGGGGCAGAACAGCCCTATTGGGTTTATTTAATGGTTAAATGATTCCCTTTTCTCTGTAATAATAAAACAGCACCTGTACTTGATCCCAACTAAGATATAATTACCCCTTATTGGGGGCAGAACAGCCCTATTGGGTTTATTTAATGGTTAAATGATCCCCTTTTCTCTGTAATAATAAAACAGTACCTGTACTTGATCCCAACTAAACTATAATTACCCCTTATTGGGGCAGAACAGCCCTATTGGGTTTATTTCATGGTTAAATGATTCCCTTTTCTCTGTAATAATAAAACAGTACCTGTACTTGATCCCAACTAAGATATAATTACCCCTTATTGGGGGCAGAACAGCCCTCTTGGGTTTATTTCATGGTTAAATGATTCCCTTTTCTCTGTAATAATAACACTGTACCTGTACTTGATCCCAACTAAGATATAATTACCCCTTATTGGGGCAGAACAGCCCTATTGGGTTTATTTAATGGTTAAATGATTCCCTTTTCTCTGTAATAATAAAACAGTACCTGTACTTGATCCCAACTAAGATATAATTACCCCTTATTGGGGCAGAACAGCCCTATTGGGTTTATTTAATGGTTAAATGATTCCCTTTTCTCTGTAATAATAAAACAGTATCTGTACTTGATCCCAACTAAGATATAATTACCCCTTATTGGGGGCAGAACAGCCCTATTGGGTTTATTTCATGGTTAAATGATTCCCTTTTCTCTGTAATAATAAAACAGTACCTGTACTTGATCCCAACTAAGATATAATTACCCCTTATTGGAGGCAGAACAGCCCTATTGGGTTTATTTAATGGTTAAATGATTCCCTTTTCTCTGTAATAATAAAACAGTATCTGTACTTGATCCCAACTAAGATATAATTACCCCTTATTGGGGGCAGAACAGCCCTATTGGGTTTATTTCATGGTTAAATGATTCCCTTTTCTCTGTAATAATAAAACAGTACCTGTACTTGATCCCAACTAAGATATAATTACCCCTTATTGGGGCAGAACAGCTCTATTGGGTTTATTTCATGGTTAAATGATTCCCTTTTCTCTGTAATAATAAAACAGTACCTGTACTTGATCCCAACTAAGATATAATTAATCCTTATTGGGGGTAGAACTGTTCTATTGGGTTTATTTAATGTTTTATTATTTTTTAGTATGGAGATCCAAATAACGGAAAGACCCCTTATCCAGAATACCCTTGGTCCTGAGCATTATGTATAACGGGTCCTACATCTGTACTGTAGTTCAGCCGAGAAAAACTTCAACTGCACTATTTCGTGAGGGCCCAAATAAGAGCAACAGTAGTTAACATACCTCTATGTCTATATTACTAGAGTATCCAAGATGGCAGTTGGGCCACAGGCCCCAATTCTCACATAGTAGGCAAACCAGCACCCACAATGGACAGAAAAGAACCCTCATTAGAAGAAGTAAAAGTAACAAAGGAGACCTGCTGCCTTAACAATATTTTGCACTCGTCTATGAAACATCAAAAATCATTTGTGAAGAACCAGATAAGAACTAGATAAGCTGTTAATGCCATTTTTATTTGGTCGGATTTACTAAAACTCTAATATTTCTCATACTTTTTATTTTTTTTAAATTCGACGAAGCTCATTTCCAAAAATGTCTGACATTTGCTAAAAAATCTGATAGGAAAAAAGTCTTTGCATGAAAAAGCCGCAGAAACGATGACTTTTTCTAAATGTTGCTCCAAAAGCACGATTTTTTTTAAATATAAAAACAGCGTCAAAAAAACAAAACCTCTAAAGTTTTAAGGCAAAAGGAGGATTTTCAAGGAGGAAGGAGGGAAGGAACCTCTGCCATTGACTTCTACGTGATCTTGGCAAGTTTTACCTGGCCTTATTGCCAGGTAAAACCACAACTTTTTTTTCCTTAACTTTTAGCACTAAAAATCCAATTTGATTCAAAACCCATAGGGTTCAATGAATCTCATCAGGTATGAGAAATGGAAGAATGTCTTTGTCAAAAATTTCAGGTAGAATAAAAATCGATAAACTATCGATAAACCTAAATCTTGGACAGGTGCCAGCATACAAATAAACATTTTATTTGTCGTTTTCTATGGGTGCAGTTCTGGGTACATTCCAACTCCTATCTCTGCACCCCTAAATAATAAAATAAACCCTATTGCCCCGACTGTTCTGTGCAGTAAAGGGGTCGTTCACTTTTACATTAACTTTTAGTGTGATGTGGACAGTGATATTCTGAGACAATTTGCACTTTTTATTATTTGTGGTTTCTCAGTTATTTAGCTTTTTGTTCAGCCAAAAAGCAACAGTTTTCTAAAGGATAAAAGTAAAGTGAATACCTGCCTGAGGGTAGCCAAAAACTCCTGCCAGCTGGGCAATGATGTAGGTGGTTCTAGTTGACAGGTCCCCCAAGTAACCCACCAGCTTGCTATTTGTCTGACAGTTATAATTGGGAATTTTATGCTCTGCTCCAGACATTATATTCAGGGTGCCGGAGACTGATCTCACTTCAGAAGCACAGGAGTCAAATATCTGATACCCCAGAGTCACATTGGGTAAAATCCACCGACTTCTGTTTATCTCCTCAATAGCAAAAATGAAGGCCAAGCGATGACAGAAATATCGGAACATTGGACTGTTGGATATAATCAAACTGAGTAAAACAATAACTACAAGCCAAAATGATATGACGTAATTCTAATTTTTTCTAGCCACAATTTTTAAAAAAAACAATGGTTTAACCCTTCACTTCAGGTACGCACACTGCCCAACCTGCCGTGGTTTTGCCGTGGCTTGATCAAGGGCCCAGTGAGGCCGAAATGTTGCCTTTTTGATGTCTACTTACATTGAGTCAATAAAGTCACTTTGAGGCAATACAACAAATCTACAACTAATGTCAATATATCAGTAAGCTCTATTTCTCAAAAGTATTATTGGGCTTGGGAAGCATCCAGGTTGTCACTTGGCCAAGGATCAAATCTCATCCATCATTCCAAGATTATGAATGTTGTAAATCCTTTTGCTCTTCCCACACTTGTGCCAGACCTTGGGGACTATTTGGTTTCTGTTTTGTTTCCAGCAGAAATACTAAAATCAATTTCCCCTAGGCAAGGCAGCCAGGGCAGATGGGGGTACCAAGAAAAATCTACAGAAGACATTCTGAATCCCTCACACCCTTAACTTCAAAAGGTCTGCTGTGAAGCCCTACAGTCCAGTTTCTGCCCTCAGTCAAAGTACCAAGCAGCTATAGTCATCCTACCTTGTCATCTTACAGCTCTGTTGCATTAATAGAATCCACCATCACTACACCACCCAACAACATGCCACAAAGAAACATTTTTACTTCTTTAACTCTTTAAGTGCCACAGGACGTAGATTCTAGTTCCTGGGTTTGGGAGCGGAGGAGAGGCTTACAGCACTCACACTTACTTGCACATACACACACACATGCATACAAAACACATTTTTCCTAGTGTACACTCACACTTACACATATGCAATTTTGTTTGTTTTTTTTTGTTTTATCCCATCGTTTTTTTTCTTGCCTGAAAAAAATGTTTTGTTGCCATTGCGGATAGCGTATTCACTAAATGCATTGCGTAATACCTTTTGTGTATTATTTTGCTGTTTTTACTACATTTTCTGTGATTTTGTTGCATTTTTAGCCATTTTATTGCATTTTCAGTTATGCATAGTTGTTGTTCGCTTGACTCTGTAAAACTAATTTGCCCAACCAAAATATTTAAAATGTGATTCTGACTGCAGATATCACTAAGAAAAAAAAAACATTGATTTTAGTGGTTTTTTGGAATTTTAGCAATTTTATGGCATTTCACATTGTTACTTGTCTTTGAACATGGACATTTTGTCTGCTGTATTTCAATTTGGCTTCCTCTGTACCCCACATAGTTTGGCAAATCTATGCATATTGGGCATCAAACTGTTCAGTAGACCCCTGGCGTTCATATTTAGAATGTTTCATGTTGATACATTACAAAATGTGGGGTTACATAATGAGGTAAAATGCAAGAAATGTCATAAAAACCGTTCTGTTTAGCATAGCTTTGTAGTTTGGTAGTTTGCAGTAGAAGGTAGTATTTACCCATTTTTGTTTTGTCAGAATGTGTACTTTCAGAAAATGTATAGTTTTCTAGGGTTTCCGTACTGTTAGGGGGTTTTATGGCAGATAATACCCATGCCGGTAACTTATATTGCAGCGTATACACTTTGTATGCACTAACTTCCTTTTGGGGTCTCTAAATGCCAGATACATCAGTGATCCTATGCACAATGGGCATCAAACTGTTCAGTGGACCCTTGGCTTTCATATTTAGGATGTGTTTTCTTGGAAACTAATGTTATGTGGGAGATAAGGTGCTTGAAAGTGGAAGGTTTGATGCGATTTTCAGGTATTTCATCAAAACCGGCAGATTTGGGAAAGCATTACGACTCTGTAGTTTGGAGTAGAAAGACATGGATACCCATTTTGAATTTACCCGAATGTGTACTTTCCAAAAGTATATGGTTTTGAATGGTCAATGTAATTTTTTTGTGTTTTTAACCCAAAAATTATTTTGTTGAATTTTCAATAGCTAAAGAGATCTCCAGGGCAATTTGTGTAATAAAATTACCTTTGGTGCGGCGGGGACGCCCGCCGCACCATCGGCAGGGACGCCTGCCGAGCCGCTCCTCTAGCCGGCTCCTTCCTAATGCGCGCGCGGCTATTTAAAGGCGCAGGCACGCTGGCGCGTGACGTCAGCGCGCAATGGCGCCAAATTTGAAAAATTAAAGGGGTATTTAAAGGGGTTTTCTGGAATGCTTCTTTGCCCGTGATAGGTTTATTTCTGGTGCCTATATCTGTGCTTTAAGCGTCTACTTATTCCTGATTCCTGTTTTGATCCTGCCTGGCTTTGACTATTCTGAATACCTGTATCCTGACCCGTGCCTGTTTTGATTACTGATTCTGCTTAACCCTTCTGACTGATTATCCGGTGTGACCCTTGCCTGCCCGACGTTCCTCGATTTCCGCCTGCCTCGACCCGGTCTGTCTGACTTCCTATCTTCTAACCCCTGTCTGTACCGTGACCGTTGGCCTTAAGACTTTTTATACTGTCGTGCCCCATTGCTGGCCAGAACTCCTGCCCTGCATCTCTCGTTTAAGTCCAGGTGGCATCTGAGTAGCTGAGGGCTCCTCCCGAAGCCAAAGGCGGTCACACTACTGGCGAAGCACGAGCCTAGACCAGGGTGCTTAGCATTTGTTCTGGCATTTGGGTGCCGACCGTGACATTATCACGGGCCACCAAAAAATGGAGGACGATGGTCACGAAGCTGCTGCTGCTCCATCTACCACTGAAGTGTTGCTGACCACCTTACTTCAACGCCTAGAGGAACAAGAGCAGAAACAAAACTATCTTCTGCAGGGTTTCCACAATCTGACCCGTAAACTGGAGTCTCCTCTGCAGTCCAGTCCTGTATCTTCTCCTCCGGTAGGTTCTACTTCCGTGTGGGGTAACACCTTTAGGCCCCAAGAACCTAAGATTGCCTTCCCCGATAAATTCTGTGGGGACCGATCTAAATTTTTTATATTTAAAGAGGCTTGTAAGCTATACCTTAGTTTCTTCCCTCATTCTTTCTCTACTGATGAGGAAAGAGTAAGGTTTGTAATGACCCTCCTTCAAGGTGACCCTCAAATTTGGGCTCTCAGATTGCCCACCGCTGACCCTGCCCGTTCCTCCTTAGACAAATTCTTTGACTCCATGGCGATTCTCTACGATGACCCGGATCGTGCATCCACTGCCGACGCCGCGATTCGTAGGCTTCGTCAGGGGAAACGGGATGTAGAGGTGTATTGCACCGAATTCCGTCGGTGGGCAGTGGAGACTGGCTGGAATGACATGGCCTTGCGCAGTCAGTTTCGTATAGGCTTGTCTGATTCTATCAAGGATAGTCTAGTCAACTATCCCCTATCTTCCAACCTGGATGACCTCATGTCTTTAGCCATCCAGGTAGATAGGAGACAGAGGGAAAGAAGGGGTGAGAGGAATACCTCTTTTCGTTCTAATTTTTCCAGCTCTTCTAAAGCTGTGTCTAACTTTGAATGTCCTGGTCCCTCCGTACCTTTACCTCAGGAGGAACCCATGCAATTGGGCGTTTCCCGCTTATCTTCTGAGGAAAAGGTTCGCAGGCGTTCCCAAGGGTTGTGTTTATACTGTGGGGAGAAAGGTCATTTCTTAAATCAATGTCCTAAGAGGCCGGGAAACTCCCAAGCCTAAATGGAGAAGGGGAGCTCCATTTGGGTGCAGGTGTTTCCTCTCCCCTATCTGCCTCTAGGATCTTGATTCCGGTCGAACTGACCTGGCCTAAGGGCTCTATTAAATTATCTGCTTTCATGGATTCAGGGGCGGAGGGTAATTTCCTGGATGCTGCTTTTGCAGCTAAACTTCATATTCCCCTAATACCTCTAAGTACCCCCCTGAGAGTATTAGCAGTGGATAAGAGACCCCTAGGGTCAGGTATAGTCTCCAAGAAGTCTATGTTGTTATCTATGTGTGTAAACAATCATCATTGTGAGGAGATAGCTTTTTTCCTCATTGAAGGCGCTTCTTCGCCTCTCATTTTGGGGTTGCCATGGCTCCGGGCCCATAATCCCCTTATTGATTGGGTATCTGGGGAGATTGTTCAGTGGGGTTCTAATTGTGGGGGGTCTGTACTCCTTCGGTAGTAGCAACTACCTCACTAGAGGGTTTACCTGCAGCTTATTCTGAATATTCCGATGTGTTTTCCAAAAAAGCTGCAGAAACATTACCCCCACATAGGCAGTATGACTGCCCAATTGACCTTATCCCTGGCTCTACCCCTCCTCGTGGTCGAACTTATCCTCTTTCCTTGCCGGAGGCCCAGGCAATGAAAGAATACATTAATGAAAATTTACAAAGAGGGTTTATTAGACCCTCTAGTTCTCCTGCCGGGGCAGGGTTTTTTTTTGTAGGTAAGAAAGACGGTAGTCTACGCCCTTGTATTGATTATAGAGGTCTGAACAAGATCACCGTAAAGAATCGTTACCCCCTTCCTCTGATCTCTGAATTATTTGACCAGGTTAGGAATGCAAAATTTTTTACCAAACTTGATCTTAGAGGAGCTTATAATCTCATCCGTATCAGAGTGGGGGATGAATGGAAGACTGCCTTTAACACCAGGGACGGCCACTATGAGTACCTTGTTATGCCTTTTGGCCTTTGTAACGCACCTGCAGTTTTTCAGGAGTTTGTAAATGATATTTTCCGGGACCTATTAGGATTATTTGTAGTGGTCTACCTAGATGACATTCTAATTTTTTCTTCTAACCAGTCTGATCATCGTAATCATGTCCGGGAAGTTTTGTTGAGGCTAAGAAGGAATAATCTCTATGCTAAACTTGAAAAGTGTATTTTTGAGGTTCCTTCTGTCCAATTCCTAGGTTTTGTCATATCCGATGAGGGGTTGGCAATGGATTCTGTGAAGGTTAAGGCCATTCTTGAATGGGCTCAGCCTTTGTCCTTGCGTGCACTGCAGAGGTTTTTGGGGTTTGCAAATTATTATCGTCAATTTATTAAGAACTTCTCTTTAATTGTGGCCCCCCTCACTGATTTAACCAAGAAGGGTGCAGATCCAAGTTTATGGTCCTCCAAGGCAATTCATGCATTCGAATTTCTTAAAAAGGAATTCGTATCTGCCCCTATCCTTCGCCATCCTGATACTTCCTTACCTTTCATTGTTGAAGTAGATGCCTCAGAGGTGGGAGCAGGGGCAGTCCTTTCTCAAAGGCATCCAACGACCAACAAGATGCACCCCTGTGCCTTCTTTTCCAAGAAATTTTCACTCGCAGAGGTGAATTATGACATTGGGAACAGGGAGTTGTTGGCCGTCAAATGGGCCTTTGAGGAATGGCGGCACCTTCTTGAAGGTGCGAAGTATCCCGTGATGGTCTTTACAGACCATAAAAATTTGCTATATATAGAGTCCGCTAAACGCCTTAATCCTAGGCAAGCCAGATGGGCTCTATTCTTTTCTAGATTTAATTTTTCCCTTACATTTAGACCAGGATCCAAAAATATTAAAGCGGATGCTCTTTCTAGGAGTTTTGAATCTATCCCTTCGGACTCCAGAGAGTGTTTTCCCATTATTCCTAAAGACCTAATTGTGGCAACTTTAGAGTCTGATCTCTCTTCCTTACTGACCCCTTTACAATCTGCAGCTCCTGTTGATACTCCTTCTAATAGATGGTTTGTACCTGAAGTGTTTAGGGAGCAAGTATTGAGGGAGGTACACGATTCCAAAATGGCAGGTCATCCAGGTATTGCTAAGACCATTGCTCTGCTGTCTCGTCATGTTTGGTGGCCTTCATTCAAATTAGATGCTAAAAACTTTGTTAATTCTTGTCCGATTTGTCAAAGGTCTAAATCCTCTCATAGTTTATCCCAGGGTCTGCTAAATCCATTACCCATTCCTGTAAAACCGTGGACCCATATTTCCATGGATTTTATTGTTGATTTGCCCCCATCTCAAGGGAAAACTGTGATTTGGGTGGTGGTAGACAGGTTTAGTAAGATGGGCCATTTCATTTCCCTCCCACACCTCCCTTCCGCTAAAACCTTGGCTGATCTGTTCATTTCGCACATTTTTAAGTTACATGGCTTTCCAGTAAATATTGTTTCTGATAGGGGGGTTCAATTTGTTTCTAAATTCTGGCGTGCTTTCTGTTCCTTAGTTGGTACTGAATTGTCCTTTTCTTCTGCCTACCATCCCCAGACTAATGGTCAAACCGAGAGGGTGAACCAATCCCTTGAGCAATATCTGAGGTGTTATGTCTCAGATAACCAGTCCTCGTGGTCCGAACTCTTGCCTTGGGCAGAGTTTGCATACAATAATGCTACTCATTCTTCCTCTGGGGAATCTCCTTTTTTCATAGTTTATGGATTGCATCCCAAAGCCTTTTCCTTTTCAGGTTCTGCTTCTTCAGTACCCTCTGCTAATTCTTCTGTGAAACAGTTTTCTGATATTTGGTCCCGGGTTCACGACTCTCTATCAGCAGCTTCCTCTGCTCAGAAAAAGGCTGCTGATAGATCCCGTAGAGAGGCACCTCAGTACAAGGTGGGGGACTTAGTGTGGTTGTCTACCAAGAATATCAAGCTGAAAGTTCCCTCTCCCAAACTTGGTCCCAGGTTCATTGGTCCGTATCCCATCATTTCCATAATTAATTCTTCATCAGTTCGTTTAAGGTTACCTGCTAATTTCAAAATTTCCAACTCTTTTCATGTTTCCCTGTTAAAGCCTGCTGCTGGTGTTCGACATTTCTCTGTTCCTCTCCCGGTACTGGTAGAGGGGCAGCCAGAATATGAGATCCAGGAGTTCCTTGACTCCCGCATTGTGCGGGGTAAGCTGCAGTATTTAACCAGGTGGAGGGGCTTTGGCCCTGAGGAGAACTCCTGGGTCTCAGTTAAGGACATTAAGGCTGACCGCCTCAGAAGGCAGTTCCATTTAAAGTTTCCTGGGAAACCTGGGGGTCCGGTGGCCCCCCCTAGAAAGGGGGGTAATGTAATAAAATTACCTTTGGTGCGGCGGGGACGCCCGCCGCACCATCGGCAGGGACGCCTGCCGAGCCGCTCCTCTAGCCGGCTCCTTCCTAATGCGCGCGCGCCGCGCACGTCGGCTATTTAAAGGCGCAGGCACGCTGGCGCGTGACGTCAGCGCGCAATGGCGCCAAATTTGAAAAATTAAAGGGGTATTTAAAGGGGTTTTCTGGAATGCTTCTTTGCCCGTGATAGGTTTATTTCTGGTGCCTATATCTGTGCTTTAAGCGTCTACTTATTCCTGATTCCTGTTTTGACCCTGCCTGGCTTTGACTATTCTGAATACCTGTATCCTGACCCGTGCCTGTTTTGATTACTGATTCTGCTTAACCCTTCTGACTGATTATCCGGTGTGACCCTTGCCTGCCCGACGTTCCTCGATTTCCGCCTGCCTCGACCTGGTCTGTCTGACTTCCTATCTTCTAACCCCTGTCTGTACCGTGACCGTTGGCCTTAAGACTTTTTATACTGTCGTGCCCCATTGCTGGCCAGAACTCCTGCCCTGCATCTCTCGTTTAAGTCCAGGTGGCATCTGAGTAGCTGAGGGCTCCTCCCGAAGCCAAAGGCGGTCACACTACTGGCGAAGCACGAGCCTAGACCAGGGTGCTTAGCATTTGTTCTGGCATTTGGGTGCCGACTGTGACAATTTGTATGTACTAACTTCCTTTTGGGGTCTCTAAATGCCAGATACTTTGGTGATCCTATGCACAATGGGCATCAAACTGTTCAGTGGACCCTTGTATTTCATATTTAGGATGTGTTTTCTTGGTACCTAATGTTATGTGGGAGATAAGGTGCTTGAAAGTGGAAGCTTTGAGGGGATTTTCAGGTATTTAATCAAAACTGCCAATTTTGGGAAAGCACTGCGACTCTGTAGTTTGGAGTATAAAGATATTGGTGCCCATTTTGAATTTGCCTGAAAGTGCACTTTCCAAAAATATATGGTTTTGGGGGGTCAATGTATTTTTTTGTGTTTTTACCCCACAGAAAATGCAGTAAACGTTGAATTTTCAGTAGATAGAGATCTCCGGGGCAATTTGTATGTATTATCTTCCTTTTGGGGTCTCTATATTCCAAATACTTTAGTAATCCTATGCACAATGGGCATCACACTGTTCAGTAGACCCTAGGTTTTCATATTTAGGGTGTGTTTCCTTGGTACCTAATGTTATGTGGGAGATAAGGTGCTTGAAAATGGAAGCTTTGAGGTGTTTTTTTTTTTATTTTAATATTTTTTTATAGAAACTGCTAAATGCAGGAAAGCTTTGATATTTGGTATTTAGGAGTTGGAAGACATAGTTACCCATTTCGGATTCAGCAGAATGTGTACTTTTCAAAAATATATGGTTTCCTGGGGTAAACCTAATGTTCCAGGATTTTTGGCTTTGGAATCTAAAGTATGCTTTGAAAATTTGGTAATTTACTGCTGGGAGTTTGTGATCTACAGAAGTCAGAAAACTCCATAAAACTATACATATAAGGTATTGGCATGTTTGGGAGACATGAGGCTTTCCAAATCAGTTGACTTTTTGTCCATAAAATAAAATATGTTTCTGGTATAAATCCTTATATCATGAAAAATTGCATTTTTTCTTTTTATATATATATATATATATATATATATTTTTTTATTTTTTTTTTGAGCTCTAAATCTTGTTCAAAAGTGGAAATTCACAAAAGATTTGGAAAGCTCAGGTTCTCCTAAAAAAAACAATATATAGTTTGCCTACCTAGACTTAACCCTTACCCCAGTAAAAGCCCCTAAATTGAGAGAACACAGAATGTTTACAAAATGTCTGGCACTGAGGGGAAACGAAATGTGAAATTCTGCTGGCACTTAAATGGTTAAATTAAAGTTTGTTTGTTAAAATGTTTAAGGGGTAGCATCTAGAAAACAACTCCATCTTTGATTCTTTTTTTCATTAATTTTACCAATGTAGTTGCAGTCTCTGCACTTTCTCATCTTATTAATATCCTGCTAAAGGACTGGGGCCCAAACTGCCCTGCATACTCAAGATACCTTACCAGGGATCTATAATGAGACAAAATTAAGTTTTTTTGTCCGTCTAAAGTCTAAAGTCACACTGTTTGTTATCCATAGAAAAATACCTAAATCCTTCTCAATTAAGGTGTTATAGCTGTGTGGGAATTAATGACTACATTTGGTTTAATGTTACCCATCAATAAATAAAAACCTGTATTAAATTAATAAAATCTGCAATAAACTTTGAATAAGATTCCAAACCCCTCTGTCTTAATCATCTGAATCTCAGCCATAAAGCAGGGCAGGACTGCTGCTTACAATGGGGGGATCAGATAGGATCTGTGCCACTGTGACAGAATGCTCTGTTATACAGATAGCTAGAATCTCAGCCATAAAGCAGGGCTGGACTGCTGCTTACAATGGGGGGATCAGATAGGATCTGTGCCACTGTGACAGAATGCTCTGTTATACAGATAGCTAGAATCTCAGCCATAAAGCAGGGCAGGACTGCTGCTTACAATGGGGGGATCCGATAGGATCTGTGCCACTGTGACAGAATGCTCTGTTATACAGATAGCTAGAATCTCAGCCATAAAGCAGGGCAGGACTGCTGCTTACAATGGGGGGATCAGATAGGATCTGTGCCACTGTGACAGAATGCTCTGTTATACAGATAGCTAGAATCTCAGCCATAAAGCAGGGCAGGACTGCTGCTTACAATGGGGGGATCAGATAGGATCTGTGCCACTGTGACAGAATGCTCTGTTATACAGATAGCTAGAATCTCAGCCATAAAGCAGGGCAGGACTGCTGCTTACAATGGGGGGGATCCGATAGGATCTGTGCCACTGTGACAGAATGCTCTGTTATACAGATAGCTAGAATCTCAGCCATAAAGCAGGGCAGGACTGCTGCTTACAATGGGGGGATCAGATAGGATCTGTGCCACTGTGACAGAATGCTCTGTTATACAGATAGCTAGAATCTCAGCCATAAAGCAGGGCAGGACTGCTGCTTACAATGGGGGGATCAGATAGGATCTGTGCCACTGTGACAGAATGCTCTGTTATACAGATAGCTAGAATCTCAGCCATAAAGCAGGGCAGGACTGCTGTTTGTGGGTTTCAGCACACTTAAATTCTGTTACTGTTTACTGCTTCCAACATCAATTTAACAATGAATAACCTTTTACTTACAATGAACACGTGATGTCTTCTTTGAGCCCATCTCTAAATGCAATGTAACTTTGAGTTGAGGCTTCACCTAATTGGAGAAAAGCTGCAATAAACAGGTCCCCGGCTTTAGAGCTGATTCTGTTTGTATCTTTTCTTAAAGCACATCCAGCCCGGGAACGGTGATGGAAGTCAAGTGCCACTGGGTGAATATGTAGTAATAATAACAACATGAGTAACAGGAACATGTCCCCCCCAGTACAATGCTGCAGTGCTGCACAGATCACATGTCAAACAGAACAAGACTCCCTGTATCCTTCCTGCACACTGTATTTATACACTATATATCTAAGAACAAAGGGATTATTTGACAACCTTGAAATACTGGTCTGTAGGGGATGAGAAGCTGGAAATAAATAATATTCTTTTGAGAAGATATTAGTGATCGGTATGTTAGGATAGGACTTTTTGATCTGTGTGGTTTTTCTCTACCATGGTGCAGCTATATTGTATATATTGGATCCCCCAAATTTTTTACTTGTGAGCCACACAAGCATGAAAAATTTTCTTTGGGGGTGCCAAATAAGGGCTGTGATTGGCTATTTGGTAGCCCCATGTGACTGCTGGCCTGCAGGAGGTTCTGCTTGGGGTAAATCTGTGTCTCTGTGCTTACAAAACTTGCCTCCAAGCCAGAGATTTAAAGATGGCACCTATTTTGAGGTCACTGGGAGCAACACCAAAGGGGGTGGTGAGTAACATGTTGCTCCCGAGACACTGGTTGGGGATCACTGACTTATCTTAATGCTTGGAAAAGTTGTACCATGGCCCACAATTACCTTAGTGCCCTTTGTTTGGTACATCAGCGGCGGTGAGCCTTTCAGGCATGTTGTAGGAGACCAATGAGAACTAACAAGAAACTGGAACAAAGTGGAGATGGTACAAATTTGGAAAGAAATGGACAAGATGGAGCAGGCAGGTCTGGATAGTCAGGAGAGAGTGGGTATAGAATAGAAAAGAATCCATGTATGCCCATGTATGATAGGACAGACTGGACCAGGATGGACTGGGCATAGAACAGGACAGACTGGTTGCAGGATTCAAGAATACAATAACAAGGGAGTCCAAACTAGTATACCAAGACAAGGCTAAGAATATCAAAGAAAGTCAATGCTTTGCAGACAAGCGTTCTCCACAGAAAGTCGATTGATGGTACATTGAGGGCCTCTGCCAGCTGAGACTGAACAGTTTTTGTTACGGGACAATCCACCAAAAAATGTTCCTGGGTCTCATCACCAGGACAGCCCCACGGGCAATTCCTGTTTAAGTATTAAGTATTTAAGTAGCGCAGATTGCCCTGGACAAAAAGCCTTCCCTGAAGGGTGAGTCAGTTCAGATCAAAATAGCTAAAAGGCACCCTTCTGTCATTGAGTCAGTGGAGGTTCTGAGACAGAATGACCCCACACAGACCAAAGGACAATTAAATAGGTCCCTAGGATACTCTGATAAATCTGTTTTCTCTGAACAGAACCAGTTCCCCAATTCCAACATTTCACTTCCTCAAGAGCTTCAACCCTAAACCCAGATTTGGTTGGCAGATGACAACCATGCACCTGTACTTCCTTTACACTACCGCCAAGCACCCAATCTCCCACTAGAGGCAATACACAATGCCTGACACAGCATTCCCACAGGGAATCAGTTCTTTGGCCCAGGCACCCAAAGTTGAACTTCAGGAAGATGGAGCCAAAGAAGGCCACTGGGCATAACATGCAATTACACAATTACTGCAAAGGGGAGCACCACCACGATGTCAGAGCCTAAAATTAATCAAAGAAGGTGTGCAAGATCACAATTACAGTATATGAACCTATTATTTTACTAAAGAAAAATGACCATAAAGATGCACCTCCCCTTCTTGGATGTCCAAGACAAAGTTCTTCATTAAAATGTAACTTTTATTCAGTATAGATAAAATGCACACCATGAGTATGTGTAATAACAGAAAAATTAGGAAAATAAAATATGTTAAAATCCCCAATGTAAGTATTAGGTACTGGGGAGTTGGTTGCATGAGGGGCAGGTTTGACCCATTTCTTGCCGCTGAGACTCATTACTGGTGAGCGGGGTATTGGGTCCCTGTATGGGATGTGTGTGGGTTTGGTGGGATTTCACACATTGACGGTGGGATCTTTTAGCCACTTTTTTAGATAGTGATATCTGAGTTATAGTGGTTTAGGAATTTAGTATATAATCCAGCATTCCTCGTGCGTTATAACCCAATAGTGCAATTCTTTACTGACTTTTTTCTCCCTTGGGAGTTTGATCCCCCTTACCAGGTAACCCTGTGCTGTCTGATAATTTTAATATATTTTATTTTTACAATTTTTCTGTTATTACACATACTCATGGGGGCACATTTACTAAGACACGAATTTGAATCCGAATTGGAAAACTTCCGATTGGAAAACTAACATTTTGCGACTTTTTCGTATTTTTTGCGATTTTTTCAGCGCCTTTGCGACTTTTCGGAAATTGTCGCGACTTTTTCGTTACCAGTATGATTTGCGCGAAAAAACGCAAGTTTTTCGTAGCCATTACGACTTGCGCGAAAAAACGCGAGTTTTTCGTAGCCATTACGATTCGCTCGTATCTTGTCACGACTTTTTCGTATTGAGCGCTCGTAAGCGGCGGGCGAAACTTTCAGACTTTGCATGATTTTGGAAGCCTTCCATAGGACTCAATGGCACCCTGCAGCTCCAACCCGGCCCAATAAAAGTCACCATACTGAAGCTTGAATGAATCTGAATGTTTCGTACTCGGCGCGAAAGCTGCGAAAAAGGCGCGACTTTTTAACGCTACGAAAAAATCGTAACATTTTGCGCAACTTTTGGAATGGCTACGAAAAAGGCGCGACTTTTCGCGCAAGTTTTAACGCTACGAAAACATTTTGCGCAACTTTCAGAATGGCTATGAAAAAGTTGCGAAAATTTTCCGAAAAAATCGCAAAATACCGATCATTATGAAAAAAACACAATCGGACGCATTCGGCCCGTTCGTGGGTTAGTAAATGTGCCCCATGGTGTGCATTTTATCTATACTGAATAAAATTTATATTTTAATGAGGAACTTTGTCTTGGACATCCAACAAGGGGAGGTGCACCTTTATGGTCATACTTTTTCTTTTGTAAAATAATCTGAACATAACATGCCCAACCCCTCCTTTTTCCTCTGCAGGTCGGTAACACCCCTTTTTACTGGATTCAGCCTGCTCCCCCAGATTAACTGGAAGAACAGGCTATGGATCTGAGCATACAGAGCTTCAGGCAGTGGATACACATAGGAAACAAACAAAAATAGTGACCAGGTAAGTCTTCACGAGCTTCTCTGTAGGACAGCATCCACTGCTTCCACTGCTGTACTTTAACATTTCTGGCATCCAACTTCTCATCCCAGTTTTGCCTGCCATCATCTCCCTTCCCAAATTTGATTCCCAAGATTCTAATCTGAGTTGGGGCTACTGAAAATTTCTGAGTGGAAAGGCCGTCTCCTCCTTCAAAGACCAGAAAGCTTCCTAATTATCTATGTTGACCATCTGGTGATACAGAGACAAAGACCTCTATGAGAACCAGAGCCAGCTGGTCTTTACATTTCTTATAAAATTCAACCATAAGGCTGTCAGATCCTGGAGCCTTCTTTTTAGCAAAGCAGTCAATGGCAGCTTTGACCTCATCCTCCATGATCTCAGCTGTCAAAGGCTCAAACTCCAAATTGGTTACATTAGGCCCTTGTGAAGTCTTTCACGATACTAAGGATGCCCTCCAATGATGTCTGTAGCTCATCCTTGGGATCGATCAGACATGTGACAAGCTTCTGCCCAACATTCTCTCAGCAGTTTAAAAATGGGTCCAGGGAGTGAAAACTCCCATAATCCCTTTCCTGCACAAGAGATTTGTATCGGTTGTACCGACATTCTTTGATCTGGGCCTGCTGAGCTCCCCTCCTATCTGGGCGCTGACCTGTCTCTATTCTGTGTCCCTTCTGTATCTTGCTCTGACTCCTGATTGGCCTTTCAACATTAACACTTTGTGTGACTGTTACTTGTTCATCACACTCAGCATTCACTTCCCCCACAGACTCAGTCTGCACCTCACTCTCTCCATGTTCCTCAGTCACCTCCCATAGGCACCTGCACCCCCACAGGCACTTGCACCCCCCCATGAGGAACAGAAGGTACTTCTTGATACAGCTAAGAAGATTTGGGAATTATGAAACAACAATAAAGGTGGCATTTACTAAAGGTTGTGTTTTTTTCTTTCACTATTTGTATTTTGTTTTGTGCAAAATATGTTTATGTGTGGCGGAAAAAATAAGTTTTTTTCACAACTTATTATGTGGCAAATCCAAAAGAAAAAAATATGCCAGAAGCCAATGCCAAGTTTCCTTTTTGAAATTGGAAGATCTTTCTTTGCTTTTTAGTTTTAGAAGTTTTTTGGGGTGGGGTTTGATGTTTGTTGTGCGACATGACAAAAAATTGTGGTTTTAGCATTTCGTCTTTTTTTTATTCACACTTTTTCAATTAGGATCTTGTAATAAATGTAGTACAGGTATAGGACCTGTTATCCAGAATGCTCTGGACCAAGGGTATTCTGGATAAGGGGTCTTTCCGTAATTTGGATCTTCATACCTTAAGTCTACAAAAAAATCAATAAAACATTAATTAAACCCAATAGGATTATTTTGCATCCAGTAAGGATTAATTATATCTTAGTTGGGATCAAATACAAAGCACAGAAAAAGGAAATCAATTTTAAAAATCTGAATTATTTAATTAAAATGGAGTCTATGGGAGACAGGTTTTCCATAATTCAGAGCTTTCTGGATATTGAGTTTCTGGATAATGGATCCCATACCTGTATATGTATTCTGCTGGCATTCACATTTATTTCTCTATTTACTAAGGCTCTAACTAAGGTTAAATAATTTTTTTTACAATTGATTTTTTTTTCACCAAAATACGACTTTATCGCTGAAAAAAACATACTCCAAACATAATCCATCTAAAACCAACAAAAATCGAGATCATGTAGAAGTCAATGGTAGGTGTCCTTTTTACAAATAGAAGATCTTTTTAGCGGTTTTAGAAGTTTTAAGTTTTTTTGACACTCAGATTTGTGCGATAATACAAAAAAGTCATATGTTCACATCATTTTTTAATTCAGATCTTTTAATAAATGACCAGACATTTGTGGTTTTAAAGAAAATCAGTTTAGTCGCGGTTTCAAAAACCTTTAAAATGATTAAAATGAGAATAAATGGCCTTCTGAGGGGCCCAGTTGCTAATATTTGTATTTTTTCTTTTTCACAAACCATTTTTAAGAGCAAAAAATTGTTGATTTTACTAATTTCTCTAAACCTCAAAAAATTGTAATTTATTAAGCATAAAAACCATGAAAAACACTAATAGAAAACCATGTAAAAGCTGTTGAGATCATGTAGAAGTCAGTGCAATTCAGTAATAGAGAGCAGCTCAAATGCAGTTAAAAACCCTTTATTTTTCAAAGGCTCAGATCAAAAATAAAAAACAAACAAATGTTCTACTCATTCCTATGGGATTTTAGAAGTGTATTTATCAATCGGTTAAAGTAAGAGGCAGGTTTACTAAAACTTAACATAAAAATCACCCACATTCTATTTTTTCCTGTGGGATTTTTAGAAGTGTATAAATGAGTAAACGTTAAAACTCACTATTTGATAAATTTACTTCTAACAATGCCATAGGGATAAATAGAATATGGATGGGTTTTTATATAGAAAGCTCAGATTTTGATAAATCTGCCCCTTTATGTTGAGCAACATTTTCTCTTTTTGTTCAATTCAGGTCTAATAAAAATAATATAACATTTAGGGGCAAATATACAGCCCAATAACCCAGCACTGGAAGATAAAATGGCAAATATCTCAACTGCCACCATTCTACTGCCCTTACTGCTCAGGTATGCAGGGACAAATGCCCCCCACACGCTACAGAACCCCAACATACTGAAAGTGATGTTTTTAGCCTCATTAAATCGGTCAGGGAAATCCTTGGCTAGAAATGCAGCAATGAAACTCAGTAGGGCCAAGGTTCCTATATATCCAATTATACAGAAGAAGAAAGTGACTGATCCTTCATTGCACTGTAGAATAATGGTGTCAGTTTCAGAAGATGTATCAGCCTCTAGAAATGGAGGATTGGAGGCCATCCATGCAGCCGAGATCCCAGTCTCACCCAAAGAACATACAAGGACTAATGTGATGGACAGTTGGGTTCCTACATACATTGTAAGCTTGCTCCCAGGCTTTGTGGCATTGAAGGCAATAATAACTGTGAGAGTTTTAGCCAACACAGAAGAAACAGAAATAGTAAATACAACCCCAAATGTTACTTGTCGGAGGAGACAACATATCTGAGTTGGGCGCCCAATGAATAATAAAGTGCAGAGGAAACACAACATGAGAGAGATGAGGAGGAGACAGCTGAGATTTTGGTTATTGGCTCTCACAATAGGAGTCTCCCAATATTTCACAAAGATTCCCTGTACTGCAGAAGCTGTGATGAAGAGGATGAAGGCAATGGCAGTTAAACTGGCCCCCAGGGTATCCATATAAGAAAGGTAATTTAGAGCTTTAGGGACACAGTCAGTTTTCTGCCAATTAGACATCTGGTCTTTAGGACATTTCACACAGGTCACTGCATCTGAAACACAACATTTTTAAGGCAGAAACAATTAACTTCCATGTACATGTCTTTACTCTCTTTTACTATATGTATTTGCTTTTAAAAAGCTAGCCTTTGTTGTAACATGGTGTTTGATCATAAATCAGAGCAAAACTAGAGCAAAAATCTTCACACAACTGATTTTTTTAAGGTACAACAAGATATTTAAATTTGCTGGGTAGGTGACCACATTTAGGGGACCATTTACAGGGAGGCTAATTTATTGTCATTGAAATTTTAGTGGTTTTAGAAGTTTTTGAGACCATGAATAAACTCATTTTCTCTAAAAACCACAAATGCCAAGTCATTTATCAAAATGACCGTTCTTAAAAAGGAAAATGAATAAACTATGAGAAGAATCCTTGGAAACCACAAATTTCAAGAAAATTTTTTTTTTTTTTTTTTAATTTTTAAGTGCATAAAAATTCTTAAAAAAATGATTATTTCATGGAATTCATGGTTTCCAAGGATTCTTTTCATATGATTCTTTCTGTATTAAAATGGCCATTTTTTTTAAAACAAAACAAAAACAATCATTTTGATGTCAGAGTTACTTACCTGTGGAGTTGGACATTTCCCCATTTGCACATTGGACACAGGTGTAACAACAAGATGGCTTCCCTTCTGTTTTTGACTTCCTGTATCCTGGGGCACAGGGTGCATTACACAGAGACTCAGGCGCCTATATATTTAAGATAAAAGAAATCCAGTAATATTTTCTGCATTACCAGCAAGTTAACACTCACTACACAATAATATTAAATACAAACTAATTTGTCAAATAAATTAAAGGTTGTAGAATGAAGGAAAAATCAGACAAATTATATGTAACCCTGTAATATAAATATATATATAAATGTTATCCATTATGGCTAGTTGGTTTCAGCGACAAGAGAATATTTCATATAGGCATCCAAGGAATTCTTTGAAAGTCTCTAGGGAAACAAGAAATCTTCTAGGCTTGGAGTGAACTGCCAGGAGTTAGACCAGAAAACCACAGTTTGCCATAAAATTCACCATAAAATTCGTGAAAAGACACGAAAATATGCGACACGGCGAAAAATCCACGAATAGCATTTGCTGCATGACTTTTTTGTCTCCCACATCTTTTTTTGTCGCCCGCGCCTATTTTGACGTGACCGTGCCCAATTTTAACGTGACTGTGCCCGATTTTTTTGACGCAAGACAAATTTTTCTGTGGCAATTTTTTTTGCAAAACAATTTGCCAATGGCGAAACGTGGAAATTTGTTGCAAAACCATGCCTGGCGAAAAAATTTGCTCATCACTATTTGCCATGTTTCTGCTCTACTTCACCATATGGCTGGGACAGCTCTGTGTCATCCTTATAACTTCAGGTAGGATATGTTTGCTTTTTCTAACTTCACTACAGTTATTTTGAGTTTCTGACCTCTTTCCCTTCTCATGGTAGGTCGAGTATGCTGCATCGTGATCACTAGTACTGATTTTCTGGTTTTAAGTTTGTCTCAAGATTGAGTCTACATTTTCTTTTGTTCTAACCCAATCCAATCAGTTACACATTGAGGGTCAGCAATTAATGAACTAGGAAAATGTCTAATAGTGGTTGAGTGCTGAAGTTGTGCAGTACTCTTTGGACCCTAAATATTGGCAAAGTAAACGTAAATGTCCGTCAATAGCAATGCTAATGATCAACATTTATTTGCCACACTCAGTAATTTGGAGGAACATCTGAAGATCCTTCAAGAATGTGTCTTGCAAGAATTGAAAGTAAACGTTACTCATATAGTTCCGGTTGAAGTTTCTCACTCTAAGCAGGGTTGAAAAAACACAGTAAATTGCTAAAAATTTAATACTATTACATTAAACAGGTAACATAGCCGGTAATATTTTAATAAGTGGCCCTACTTTTTTCAACCCATCTTAACTATATATATTTATTTAGATGAAACAGTTCTAAATAATCATATGCATAAGAGTTGAAGACTTCTTGCTAGTGTTTCTAGAGCCTCATCATCCTCATATTGGATTACACCTTTCAGAATAGTAAATGGATCTTCACAGGCCCCCCAAGTCCTTTACACCTCCTTTGGGTGACCACTCTTGGTTTATGATCTGAGACCAGTCACAAAAAAACATGGACATTTCCAAAGGGGAATATAGGAACAACTGGTGCCCATTAGTTTGCAGGAGAAGCAGATGTAGTGGAGGTACTTGCAAGTGAAGGAAATGTATTTTCTTTAATATGTTTGGCCCCTGGTCCAATAAACACAGACATTGTAAGTTAGTTTCTATTACATTTAGATCAATAAACAATCATAAAATCCTATTAGAAAGTGGTCTTCAGTATAACATTAACCTTTGACTTTTTTAAAGATGAACCAAAGTACATTTAAAACTTCTATAGCCTTTAGCTTAAGCAACTCCATTTTGTTTAATATGGCTCTATTCTTCCACAGCAAGGGCTTCCACTAATTTTCTCATTAAATATCAATAGACTCAGCATATTGTATATTATTTGGTTCAACAATCACTTTTAGGGGCAGATTTACTAAAACTCCTTGTTTCTCGTATTTTTTTTTCTAAAATTTGACTAAACTCGTTTTCCTGAATGTCTAATATTTACAAAAAAAAGTTACAAAGTTGCAAAAAACTCACATTTTTAGAATTGTTGCCGTGAACATCCTGATTTTATCGAATTGTTGCCACGACAGTTCGAAAAAGTCACATTTTTGGACAAAACCAGTAAAATCTTCAAACGTTTCAAGACAAAAGAAAGAACTTCAAGAAAAGGGAAATGGACCTTTGCCATTGACTTTTACATGAACTTGGCCAGTTTGCAACTTTAAAAAAATCCAAATTGAGTTTAAAATAAAAAAAAAAACAAAGGTTGGTAAATAAACCCCATAATCTCACCATTTTGAAGTAGGGACTCCACAAATCAGCGCTGTTGTTAATATATAAATATTTCTCATTCTTTGATGCCTTAAAATATCCAACCTTTATTATATCAACCAGATGATTTGGTAAGAAAAACCACTTATTAATGTCAAAACGGGCTGGTGGGTCTCCATATTCATCAAAGTAAAGGGCGTCACCAGAAGACATAGTGAAGGTTGCACTACGTAGATAGTTATTTACCTAGAGAAAACACAAGTATTATTATTAGCAACAATATAATAATACAGGTATGGGATCCCTTATCCAGAAACCCATTATCCAGAAAGCTCCGAATTACGGAAAGCCCGTCTCCCATAGACTCCATTTTAATAAAATAATATAGAATTTTAAAACTGATTTCATTTTTCTCTGTAATAATAAAACAGTACCTTATAACTGATCCCAACTAAGATATAATAATCCTTATTGGATACAAAACAATCCTATGGGGTTTAATTAATGTTTTACTGATTTTTTAGTAGACTTAAGGTATGGAGATCCAAATTACGTAAAGATCCCTTATCTGGAATACCCTTGGTCCCGAGCATTCTGGATAATGGGTCCTATACCTGTACATACAAAAACAACCACTAACCAATACAAGAGGTAAAGAGATCCCTCTCCAAAAGAGCTTGCAGTCTAGAAAAATAGCTTACAATATAATTGACCTTCTGTAATTTAATACAATTAAGTATAGGCAGATGGTTAATTCAGAAGGAAGTTCAAAAGAGACTATAATGTGTTAAATTAAAAAGAGGTTGGGGACCTGATGTGTCTTATTTCCAAATCCAAAGTGCTGATGTTTGAATCAGGACTTTGGAAAATGGAACACCTTCTTCTTCACTCACTTTATTCAGCACTGAGCAGACTTGGGACACATTATGAAATGATGAAATGAGATGCCAAAAATGTCTCAGATTTTTCTTCCCTCTCACCTTCACCAGCCTCACAATTCTCATTTCTACCTTTTACCTTAGCTGGATCAAAACCTTAATCAAAACCTTAATCACTGATTTGTGCCTGTTTACTTTAACTGAAATATTAATATTAGTCTGGACCACATAAACCAGATTGCATAGGCATTTGAGGCAGAAGTCCGATTGTATTTGTGCTCCTTTTAGCAGAAAACTATCCTGGCCCAGGGTTCTTCTCTTCTTCTTTCTTCTCGTGGGTGCACATTTTGCTAAAAGGAGGTAATTAAATACAATACTGGGGGGGTGTATAACTTTTGGTACCCCCCCAGTGATTTCAACCTTTTCTTCTCTGCTCTGTAGAAAGATTCACTCTATTTCTCACATACCAGCCAGCAAACTCTGAGAAAAGATAATTAAAACAAAAAAGTGAGGACTGGTTGTGAAGTCCAAAGTGATTCTAGGAACAGAGGCTTCTTCCACTTTATAGCATTGATATGTTTACTTTCCTGATGACACTGGCACAGGTAGGGTATTATGTTTTAGTTACAGCCATTGGAATTACTCACTCAGCAGGAGTCCAACCCCCAGAGTACAGAACACTCAAAATGGTGATCTCTCTATCCCTCAGCCTGTGCCCTGGAGTCTCTATACTGGTGCTTGATGCCTGGGGTGCAAACCCTTCTACTCTCTGCTTTCTTTCACTCCTAGATTGATTTATTAAAGGAGCAAGCCCTCATGTTAGTTTGTACTACTTTGAAAGCTATTTTTTCTACTCACTTCTTCTGCCTTAAGTTATTCAGCATGATGTACTTCTTCCAGTAGATGGAGTAGAAAGAGACTCAACATTGGACCCACTCCCTTTAAGCATTAGGGTACCATCTAATGTCCATGGGCAAAAGTAAAACCCAAACTTCTTCAGGACATGCCTTAACTGCCTATTGCATATACCCTTATAGGGATTTTCCTAAGTAAGCATAAACCTTTACCCCTTTACATAACTTATGTTATTGTACCTAAAACCCAAATGCTTTACTAGAATTTCAAAATATTTTTACTGAAAACCTAATTTTACATAATGCTGTTCTATGTGCTCCCTTCATTTTAAGTTCTTGAGACCTTCATAATATATTACATTTCCCCTACACATTACAACCCACTAGATCACATATATACAGGCAAAATATAACACAATGTTTCAGGGAGTTCTCTTTAATACCTGCCAGGACTTCACTTTCCTTTTCAGTTGTTCTGCCCCTTCCCAGTGATTGGCCGGTGGCTGAGCAGAGTAGAGATTGTGCAGGGCGAGTGCCAGTGCATAGACTGCAGTGTAAACTCTATATGTGAGTCTGTAATTGGTGGTAACATACACAAACAGATTATGGAGGGATTCATTTCCTGTACAGATTTTTGGTTTAGAAAAGTTTAAAGAGCCTGGAACAGAACATTTAAAAAAGGTTTCCCAGGCAATTTCAGTGTAGTAGTCTCCGGGATAGCTATTTAGTGAAAAAGTGTCGATAAAATGTTCGAAGCTGGGGATCTCTCCTTCTTGGATTAACAGTGACAAAGAGCCATTAAATGTCCTCCCTAGTTCCCAATCTCTAAAAACCATAAGACTGGGGAAGAAGGACGTCGTGATCCAAACTTTTCTTGGCATTATGTGAACTGAAAAATAATCTATAAAGGCGAAAGCAAACTTTGTGGTAACAAACACCACAATAACATTAGCGGTGGTCTCTGTAATGTCCTCAATGATCTTAAAATAGTCCAAAAATAGAGAATCCTTTTTAATTACAGAAGAGAAGGCCAAGCATCCCCCAATACCAGCAAGTTCCTTACTTAACCTTTCCCGGGCTCTGTACCCTGTGTCATCATTGGATATAATGAGTCCGACCCATTTCCAGCCAAAGTGCTTCAGTATCTGCACAATCCCATCCATTTCTGCCTCCTCATTGGGGATAGTTCTGTAGAATGATGGGAACTGGGTTCTGTCTTGAAAGACTGGATCCATGGAGCCGTAACCAATCTGAAATACAAATTATAACACCTTATTTATGTCATTAATGTAGTGTTTAAATATAAATGTTCTTCAGTGCTCTTGCAAAATGCAATAAGGTGTTTGGTATGGTATTTATGGAGAGGCCTACCCAAGACATGACCATTACATCATGTGAGCAGTTTACCAATGGAAAATTCTTTACATGTTAAATAAAAGATACAACTGAAATAAATAGGATCAAGTGTTTACCACATAAATGCAGATTTACACATGGCATTAATGTGCGAGTACAAATTGGTCATATTGTATCTTGGACTAGAACCCTTCAATAAGCAGCTCAAATATCAAATTTAGGACAATGTATTATAGGGGTTTTTGGCTGTGATTTATTTATTACTTATTTAGGAGGGGGTGATGCTGCTGAAGAGTCTGAAACAAGGAGGTCTCACTAGGAGCCTTCAGTAGTCAGGATTCAATAGTCTTTTTAGGTGAAAGGGACCCCATGCATGAAATCTTCTAGTTAGTAGCAGGGTAGCTCATGTTATAGCCTATACTAGGGGGCAGAATTTTTTAAATGTGAGATTAGAGTCTCCCGCAGAATAGAAGCCTATTTATTAATGGTTAAAAATTAGTGTTCACTGTTTAATAAATACACTTGAAAAAATCCCTTAGGAATGAAAAGAGTGTGGGTGAGTTTTTATGTATTAAGTGCCTAACTCACAATTTGATTAATCTGCCCCCAAGTATACTGTCCTGCTGGGCATATGCAGTTTTTTTTATAAATACTTTTATTGATAGCTCACAGTCTGTTTTTTTTTTTTTCAAATGTAAAAAGACTTGGAGAGCAACACAAGCACCATAAAAGTTCATGGAGGAGCCAAATAAGGGCTAATATTGGCTATTAGGGGCATCTATGCACCCTATCAGCTTACAGGGGGCTTTATTTGGTAGTAATTAAAAATAATTACTACCAATTCAAAAATAACTCCCTGGTTTGGGGCCACTGAGAGCAACACCCAAGGGGTTGGGGAGCAACATGTTCCCCCCGAGCCACTGGTTGGGGATCACTGGTGTAGGGCCATCTTGTGTTGCATTCCTTTAGTGCAATATGTTACTTGCCCATGCCCCACTGATGTCATTGCTTACTAGTGAGTCATGTGATCTAAGGATAGGTCAGTCATTAACATTCCAATACAGGGTCGGGCTATCTTTGTATCCGATTCTCCTTTGTTAAGCCTAGGGCGTGAAAGTATTCTGTTTTTACCTCAAGGAAACATCTTTTGGATTACAATTTCTTGGATCACTCGTTCAATAAAGATCAAGGAATTAAACCTCACCTGAAGACGGCTTCATCTGCTGAAAGTAATTCCAATTCTATTTTCTTTAGGGATGCGCCGAATCCCGGATTCGGTTCAGGATTCGGGCCGGTTTCACCCTTTTTTGATGGAGTCGGTCGCACCTGAACTGAATCCTAATTAGCATAAATTAGCATATGCTAATTAGCATCCAGAAAGGATTACATTTTAGGGCAAATTTGTTTTCATCCACGGCAACTTTTAACCGTTCCTGATCCTAATTAGCATGTGCTAATTAGGATTCAGTTCGGGATGTGGCAGAATCCATCAGGGTGGGTTCGGGGGATCGGCTGAACCCAAAAAAGTGGCTTCAGTGCACCCCTAATTTTCTTACTATGAAGTTACTTGAGACAGAATATTAGGAGCAGAGTCAGAGAGTGCAGTGTGTGCCAATACGAGCAGTAATATGGCTAAGTCTTTATATAGCAGGAAAACAAACACAATACACAATCCCAATATGTTTCAATGGTTTCCCATTGTCTTAAGGGTTTTAAAATTTAAAACAGTTAAAAATTGGCATGAAAATTAGGTATGAGAGGAAAGGGAAATCCAAAAAGAAAGAGACATTTCCATTGGATGGTTGTAATGTCTGTCAACTGAATACTGGAAAGATTGCAATCTGCTGGTTATCTTGGAAATTGCAGTTGCAGAGATTGCCGTCTGTTGGTTACAATAAAAGTGGCAGTTAGAAAAAATTGCCATCTGTTGATTTATCTGAAAAATACAATTGCAAAGTCACCATCTGTTGGTTGTTCTGGAGGACAACAATTAAAAAATACTTAAAATCTAAGATATAAAAATATAGAAGGACTGGAGTATAGGACATAAATATACAATAGGAAACATAGGGATTCTTAAATATATGGATAAAACAATTTGAAGTATAACAAAATTCATTAAGGCCATGGGGAGCTAAAATCTGTAATTAGTGATCAGTGAATTCTTTCAGCAGGTGTGGATTTGTAGCAAATTTTCACCATTGGTGAATTGTTTTGTGAAACTTATGCAAAAATTTGCAGCAAAAAAATTAGTCTTATATAAAAAATAGGCATGGACGCACCAAAAATGACTCGTTTTTCAGCGAAATGGGACAGATTCGCTCATCATTATCTGTAATATATAAATCCAATCATTTTCATTTTGATGTAGAAAGGTAATGACATTATTGCACCATCTTGTCTCTATTGTATATCTCATTAAGGTGTCTAGAACAACCATATGTTATTTCCTTTTTGAAACTTTCAACCTGTGTTCCTGAACCTACTGTATCTTTAAGTTGTCCCACATATTGCAATCCACATGCACATTGAACAAGAGTAGTGATGGGCAAATCTGTCCCGTTTCGCTTCACCATAAAATTTGCGAAACGCCAAGAAAATTTGTGAAATTGGGCGCGGTCGTGTCAAAAAAGGCCAATGTTGCATCAAAAAAAAAGGCACGGTCGCAAAAAAAAAAACATGGGCGACAACAAAAGATGCGGGTCACAAAAAAAGACGCGGGCGACAAAAAAAATCGTGCAACAATTTTGCAAAATTTCTTGCCATTTTGAGAATTTTATGGCGAATCGAAATGGCAAGAAAATTTGTTGCGCCCAATTTGGCACACGACAACATTTTTTAACGCGACAAATTTTTCCGCTGTGAATTTTCAAAGAAGTTTCACAAACAATGAGCCAATGGCAAAATCTGGAAATTCGCTGCAAATCCATGCCTGGTGAAAAAAAATCGCTCATCACTAAACCTAGAGAAAAAAAGTTCACCTGTTACTTTGGACCTAAAAAACACAAGTAACTGTTTTATCAGTCCCCTAAATTCTGAAGAAAAAAAAAGAATGATGACGAAGGTGGTTTAACCCTTTACTAACATTAAAGTTGAGTCAAAGAATTCACTTCAGTTTGTTAAAATGATGAGACATCAATTGAATGGGATAGAACTTTCTTGAAGATTGACGCAGTGATTGGCCAATTGTCAATCACCGTGCCATAGCCCCGTCCCGTGATGTCACTGACCCTGCTGGAAACTGGACGGGTGGCAGGACAGATAATTACAGCGAATTTCCGCATTTTGGCAAAAATTGTTGCACGTCAAAAAAAGTTCCGGCCGCGTCAAAATAGGTACGGCCACATAAAAAAGGGTGTGCCCGCATCAAAAAAGGGCACGTTTGCGTCAAAATGGGCATAGTGACAAAAAAATGTGGGCGACTAAAAAATTGCGCTACAAACACGTTTAACGAAAATTTGAAAAAGCGAAACGGGACAGATTCGCTCATCACTACAGGTAATAATTGTCTGGAAACCAGTGTAACACAGTTATGTATTGAATATGCACCAAATATCTCTGATCTGCAAGGGATTAAATGCTTGATAGGAAAAATCATTTGGATTGTACCAATATACTGACCAGGGGTGCATCAAGTTTGTATGTTTAACTGTTTATTAGGGTCTAATTCAGTTATAAACAGTTTCTGACAGACCAGAAAACGTCTGTGTAAAAATCATAGCCAATCACTGTGCAGAAACTTTGCCCCCTGTGTGTTCTGTCATTTGGTCTGGTCCCCCCTCAGTGCCTCAGCTCCACAGCAGAGCTAAGATGGCTGTCGCTGCTCTAATCACCTCAGATGTTTCATAGTTGATTTGAAAGGTTATTTCTTTACTGCAGCAGCCTGTTTGCCTTTAGCTATAGTGATTTTATGCTTTTAGCAGTGTGTGTAGCACTTTACCATAAGTTTGTATTGAGACAGGCAGAGCACATGTATCCAAAATGGCTGCTGTGGGAAAAACTGTATGATTTAATCCTCACACTGTCACCTGATTGTGACCTGCCTGTTGTACTGCACTGGGATTGTTATATGGCAATGTGCCGTGTATTCCAGCTGTGCTGCATCTGCTTCCAGTTTTATAAACCCTGTAACATGTTACTGGGGATCTGCTGCATTAACTGCCTGTTGTAATGTAGGTGGGCTGTGGCCTTGTGATATACAGGTATAGGACCTCTTATCCAGAATGACAAGGACCTGGGGTTTGCCGGATAAGGGATCTTTCCATAATTTATTGCTACAGGCATGGACCCTTTATCCAGAAATCCATTATACAGAAAGATCCAAATTACGGAAAGGCCATCTCCCATACACTTCACTGTAATCAAATAATTCACATTTCTAAAAATGATTTCATTTTTCTCTAATAATAAAACAGTACCTGTACTTGATCCCAACTAAGATATAATTACCCCTTATTGGGGGCAGAACAGCCCTATTGGGTTTATTTAATGGTTAAATGATTCCCTTTTCTCTGTAATAATAAAACAGTACCTGTACTTGATCCCAACTAAGATATAATTACCCCTTATTGGGGCAGAACAGCCCTATTGGGTTTATTTAATGGTTAAATGATTCCCTTTTCTCTGTAATAATAAAACAGTACCTGTACTTGATCCCAACTAAGATATAATTACCCCTTATTGGGGGCAGAACAGTCCTATTGGGTTTATTTAATGGTTAAATGATTCCCTTTTCTCTGTAATAATAAAACAGTACCTGTACTTGATCCCAACTAAGATATAATTACCCCTTATTGGGGCAGAACAGCCCTATTGGGTTTATTTCATGGTTAAATGATTCCCTTTTCTCTGTAATAATAAAACAGTACCTGTACTTGATCCCAACTAAGATATAATTACCCCTTATTGGGGCAGAACAGCCCTATTGGGTTTATTTCATGGTTAAATGATTCCCTTTTCTCTGTAATAATAAAACAGTACCTGTACTTGATCCCAACTAAGATATAATTACCCCTTATTGGGGGCAGAACAGCCCTATTGGGTTTATTTCATGGTTAAATGATTCCATTTTCTCTGTAATAATAAAACAGTACCTGTACTTGATCCCAACTAAGATATAATTACCCCTTATTGGGGCAGAACAGCCCTATTGGGTTTATTTAATGGTTAAATGATTCCCTTTTCTCTGTAATAATAAAACAGTACCTGTACTTGATCCCAACTAAGATATAATTACCCCTTATTGGGGCAGAACAGCCCTATTGGGTTTATTTAATGGTTAAATGATTCCCTTTTCTCTGTAATAATAAAACAGTACCTGTACTTGATCCCAACTAAGATATAATTACCCCTTATTGGGGGCAGAACAGCCCTGTTGGGTTTAATTACTGTTTAAATAATTTTATTACCAGACTTAAGGAGATCCAGATTAAGGAAAGACCCCTTATTCAGAAAACCCCAGGTCCCAAGCATTATGGATAATGGGTCCCATACCTGTACAGAGAAAAATTATTTGGTTAAAATGGAGTCTATGGGAGCCATCCCGTAATTTGGAGTTGGATTTCCAGATAACGGATTCTATACATATATCTGAAAGTGGCAATGCACTCCCTACTCTTTTACAGAGTGTGTGTTGATATTTCTCTGTTATGGAAAACTTGCTATACAATCACTGTTCCTGCCCTATCCTAGCTCAGTGCATTAGCTCCACAGAAGGGCTGGTGGCCTTGTCATGTACCTGACAGTGGCAGTGTTCTCCTTACTGTGTTACAGGTCCCCAGACAGGGGCACATCAATAAAATGTTATAAAGTATATAGTATATAGTGCTTATTGACTGCCATAGATTTCAGAATGATAAAAGCAAAGTGAATACCTGCCTGAGGGTAGCCAAAAACTCCTGCCAGCTGGGCAATGATGTAGGTGGTTCTAGTTGACAGGTCCCCTAAGTAACCCACCAGCTTGCTATTTGTCTGACAGTTATAATTGGGAATTTTATGCTCTGCTCCAGACATTATATTCAGGGTGCCGGAGACTGATCTCACCTCAGAAGCACAGGAATCAAATATCTGATACCCCAGAGTCACATTGGGTAAAATCCACCGACTTCTGTTTATCTCCTCAATAGCAAAAATGAAGGCCAAGCGATGGCGGAAATATCGGAACAGTGGACTGTGGGATATAATTGAACAAAATAAAACAATATACAAGCTAAACAAAATTGATATGATGTAGCTCTCATTTTTTCTAGCCATAATTTTTCATTTAAAAAAAATTAAAAGGTTTAAACTCTTTAGTGAAGAATTTCACACATCAGGTACGTACACTGCTAGTTTTTGAACATTTTGATATCCTTGATAGTCTATACTCATAATTTTTTCATTCCTTTTACCAGTTTAGCTGCACATCTCTGCACTCTCTACATCTCAATAATATATTTCTAATAGACTGGAGCCCAAAACTGCCCCCGATACTCAGGGTGAGGCCTTACCAGGGACCTATAAAGAGACAAAATTATGTTTCATCCCTTGAGTCAATGCCCTTTTTTATACAAGACAGCACTTTATTTGCTTTAGTAGCCACAGAATGACACTGCCTGGAATTAGACAACTTGTTATCAACAAAACCCCTAGATCCTTCTCCATTAAGGATACCCCCAACTCACTACCATTCAGTAGATAGTTTGTGTTTATATTATTTCTACCAAAGGGCAGAACTTTGCACTTATCAACATTGAACCTCATTTTCCAGTTTGCTGCCTTTTTCCAGTTTTGTCAAATCGCTCTGCAAAGCGGCACATCCTGCATGGAACTTATAGTTTTGCACAATTTAGTGTCATCAGCAAAAATAGAAACAGTACTGTCTATGCCCACCTCCAGGTCATTAATAAACAAGTTAAAAAGCAAAGGACCAAGGACTGACCCCTGCGGTACTCCACTAACCACACTGGTCCAATTAGAAAATGTTCCATTTCCCCCCACTCTTTGTACTCTATCCTTCAGCCAGTTCTCTATCCAATTACAGATATTATGTTCTAGGCCAATATTCCTCAATTTGATCATTAACCTTCTGTGAGGTACTGTATCAAACGCTTTAGCAAAGTCCAAGTAGATGACATCAACTGCCATTCCAGCATCAAGGTTCCTGCTCACCTCCTCATAAAAGGCAACTAAATTAGTCTGGCAGATCTGTTACGCATAAACCCATGCTGGCACAAAGTAATAGTATTGCAATATATGCTGCTTACAATGGGGGGATCAGATAGGATCTGTGCCACTGTGACAGAATGCTCTGTTATACAGATAGCTAGAATCTCAGCCATAAAGCAGGGCAGGACTGCTGCTTACAATGGGGGGATCAGATAGGATCTGTGCCACTGTGACAGAATGCTCTGTTATACAGATAGCTAGAATCTCAGCCATAAAGCAGGGCAGGACTGCTGCTTACAATGGGGGGGATCAGATAGGATCTGTGCCACTGTGACAGAATGCTCTGTTATACAGATAGCTAGAATCTCAGCCATAAAGCAGGGCAGGACTGCTGCTTACAATGGGGGGATCAGATAGGATCTGTGCCACTGTGACAGAATGCTCTGTTATACAGATAGCTAGAATCTCAGCCATAAAGCAGGGCAGGACTGCTGCTTAAAATGGGGGGGATCAGATAGGATCTGTGCCACTGTGACAGAATGCTCTGTTATACAGACAGCTAGAATCTCAGCCATAAAGCAGGGCAGGACTGCTGCTTACAATGGGGGATCAGATAGGAGCTGTGCCACTGTGACAGAATGCTCTGTTATACAGATAGCTAGAATCTCAGCCATAAAGCAGGCAGGACTGCTGCTTACAATGGGGGGATCAGATAGGATCTGTGCCACTGTGACAGAATGCTCTGTTATACAGATAGCTAGAATCTCAGCCATAAAGCAGGGCAGGACTGCTGCTTACAATGGGGGGGGGGGATCAGATAGGATCTGTGCCACTGTGACAGAATGCTCTGTTGTACAGATAGCTAGAATCTCAGCCATAAAGCAGGGCAGACTGCTGCTTACAATGGGGGGGATCAGATAGGATCTGTGCCACTGTGACAGAATGCTCTGTTATACAGATAGCTAGACTCTCAGCCATAAAGCAGGGCAGGACTGCTGCTTACAATGGGGGGGATCAGATAGGATCTGTGCCACTGTGACAGAATGCTCTGTTATACAGATAGCTAGAATCTCAGCCATAAAGCAGGGCAGGACTGCTGCTTACAATGGGGGGATCAGATAGGATCTGTGCCACTGTGACAGAATGCTCTGTTATACAGATAGCTAGAATCTCAGCCATAAAGCAGGGCAGGACTGCTGCTTACAATGGGGGATCAGATAGGATCTGTGCCACTGTGACAGAATGCTCTGTTATACAGATAGCTAGAATCTCAGCCATAAAGCAGGGCAGGACTGCTGCTTACAATGGGGGGATCAGATAGGATCTGTGCCACTGTGACAGAATGCTCTGTTATACAGATAGCTAGAATCTCAGCCATAAAGCAGGGCAGGACTGCTGCTTACAATGGGGGGGGGATCAGATAGGATCTGTGCCACTGTGACAGAATGCTCTGTTATACAGATAGCTAGAATCTCAGCCATAAAGCAGGGCAGGACTGCTGCTTACAATGGGGGGATCAGATAGGATCTGTGCCACTGTGACAGAATGCTCTGTTATACAGATAGCTAGGAATCTCAGCCATAAAGCAGGGGCAGGACTGTTGTTTGTGGGTTTTGGCACACCTAAAATTCTGTTACTGTTGTGCTGCCAACATCAATTTAATAATGAATAACCTTTTACTTACAATGCACATGGGACGTCATCACCAGGCCCATCTTTATATTTACTTTGAGTGAAGGCTTCACCTAACTGGAGAAAAGCTGCGATAAACAAGTCTCCGGATTTAAAGCTGATTCTGTTTGTATCCTTTCTTAAAGCACATCCAGCCCGGGAATGGTGATGGAAGTCAAGTGCCACTGGATGTGTATGTAGTAACAATAACAACATGAGTAACAGGAACATGCTCCCCCCAGTACAATGCTGCAGCGCTGCACAGATCACATGTCAAACACAACATGCTCCTATTCTCATCAAAGAACAAGACTCCCTGGGTCCTTCCTGCACACTGTATTTATACACTATACATCTAAAAATGAAGGGATTATTTGACAACCTTGGTCAGAAATACTGGTCTGTAGGGGATGAGAAGCTGGAAATAAACAATATTCTTTAGAGAAGAAATCAGTGATCAAAATGTTAGGATAGGACTTTTGGAGCTGGGTGGTTCTTCTCTACTATATTTATCCCACAATTAACTTAGTGCCCTTTGTTTGGTGGGTTTGACCTTATAAAATATGTTTTATGTCTAGCAATCAATGTGCAGTACTACTACTAATCAGTCTTTTAGGCATGTGATAGCAGAAGACCAATGAGAACTAAGAAGAAACTGGAAGTGGCGAGGGAACAAATTTGAAAAGATTGGGACAAGATGGGGCAGACAGGTCTGGATAGTCAGGAGAGATTAGGTAATGCTTAGTAATGAGTAATAACTTCTATAACAATATGGGACTGATTCATCAAAGTTTGAATCCCGAAATTGGTAAAATTCAGATTAGATACGATAATTTCTGATGATCGGAAATGTCCCTAAAATGCTTACAGAAAAATCGTATTAGTCATGATAATATCGTATTGGCGATCCGAAAGTCATAAAATGTTCGTATCCGAACAATCGTAAATGGCGGAAAAACCTTTCTGTCTTTGATCCTTTGGAAGCCTCCCATAGGGCTCAATGGCACTCTGCAGCTCCAACCTGGCCCAAGAAAAGTCTCCCATACGGCTCAATGGCACTCTGCAGCTCCAACCCGGCCCAAGGGAAGTCTCCCATAGGGCTCAATGGCACTCTGCAGCTCCAACCCGGCCCAAGGGAAGTCTCCCATAGGGCTCAATGGCACTCTGCAGCTCCAACCCGGCCCAAGGAAAGCCTCCCATAGGGCTCAATGGCACTCTGCAGCTCCAACCCGGCCCAAGGAAAGTCTCCCATAGGGCTCAATGGCACTCTGCAGCTCCAACCCGCCCAAGGAAAGTCTCCCATAGGGCTCAATGGCACTCTGCAGCTCCAACCCGGCCCAAGGAAAGTCTCCCATAGGGCTCAATGGCACTCTGCAGCTCCAACCTGGCCCAAGGAAAGTCTCCCATAGGGCTCAATGGCACTCTGCAGCTCCAACCCGGCCCAAGGAAAGTCTCCCATAGGGCTCAATGGCACTCTGCAGCTCCAACCTGGCCCAAGGAAAGTCTCCCATAAGGCTCAATGGCACTCTTCGTGCATCTTATTTCTTTCTTTGTAGCTATTGGTATCCCCTATGTGGACTGGCAGACAACAGAAGGCTCTATTTGGCAGTACACATTGTTTTGATGCAACCAAAATTTGCCTCCAAGCCAGGAATTGAAAATTCAGCACCTGCTTTGAGGCCACTGGAAGCAAAGTCCAATGGGTTGGGGAGCAACATGGTGCCCCCGAGCCACTGGTTGGGGATCACTGATATACAGTATCTAGTTAAATTAATTCTTAGTTATAGTACATTTTTGTGCTGGTTCACCATTTCATTAACACAAAGGAACTTTATATAACTTTGCTTTATTGGCACAAGAGCTGTACTGTATAATTTTTCGTCTCACTAATGTCATCTGTGGCTAAAACATTGTGGACACATTATATCTGAGATTTGTGGGCCAATGATTCTCTACATACTCTAATCTCTAAAACAATCCCACAAAAATGTTGCCTTTCTTTAGGATGTGGCAATTTTAAAAAAGACTACTCAGAAGACAGACACGGGTCGAGTCAGGCAGCACAGGTTCAAGTCCAAGGATTGGTCGGTCAAAACACAAAATAACAAGATCAAGGAAAGGCTCAGCAACTCACTATAGTGATGATCACTTTATGATGAAGATTGGCTGACAGCACCCCGTTTAAAACCATAGAGCCTGCATCAGAAGAAGCACGCCTCAATGTAATTCAGTATTGACACATCTTCGCAGGTATATTTAGGAATCAAAGGTTACACTCTAGTGCTCATAGGGCCCCTGGGAAGAAGAAGAATTCTTTTGCTTTACTCAAGGCTCCCAAAACTTCAATAGAACAATTGGAGTACCTTAATAAACCAATCAAAATTGAAAAAGATACAGATGAAGCCACTTGGATTTGTGTGTTAAACGCGTCATCGTGACTCAAAATAAACCAAAGAAATTAAATTAATTGTGATAAAAGTCATGTAAACTTTTTAAATGCAATACCACCATTATTCACATGAGGCCTCATAAAAATAACTCCTTAATTAGATGGGATGTTGTGATGTCTTAAATTGTGAATGCCGTGAATTGTGTTAAATGGAATAAGTGAATTATTTTTACAAACTCAAACTAAACTAAAATTTCTCAATTTTTGACAAATGTATTTAATGACATTTTGTTATTTGTGAATAAACCACCTTCAAATGACATTTGTCAATAATAAAGCAGTTTTTTGCAGGAAATGCAGAAATAATTCTGGACTTATACAAGGGAACCATCCCTTTATTATTTGCATCATTTTTATATACTTTTTTTTAACATACTTAATTTTACCATTTTATTTTTTCAAATTCAAAAAATTTACATTGAAAAAGAAACCCCAATTGTCTGTTTTGTCAAGAAAGAATCAATTAAATATACTAAGATAATGATTAAACATATATTTATAGACAAATTATCTCTGCTTTTTCCCAAAGTTTGTTTCTTAATTTTTCAGATTCTAACTATAAATATTTATTATATAATTTGCCCCAGTTACTTGTATAAATACTACTGTTATAAAAAGATCACAAACTCATGCTTAAGCATCTCCATTTTACATACTTCGATAAAAATGAATATTTTTTCTTATGATTATATTGTTTTTTTTCATTACATTTTGTTAAATAATTTACATTATAATTAACAGAAATGTAAACATAAGGTTAGTTACATAGTTACATAGGTTGAAAAAAGACCAGTGTCCATCAAGTTCAACCCATCCAAGTAACCCAGCACACACACCCTATACTTACCTATCTATACACTCACATACATAAACTATAAATACAGCATGAGAGGAGCATTAAATTATCAGTAGCAATTTTTTAAAATAATATGACTTTGACTTTGATATGAAAGTGAAAAAGACAATTTCAAACACATAGGGGCCCATTTACTAACCATTGATTTTGGTTTTTAAAGTTGAATCAAATTCTTAGCGCTAAAATTCGTGTGACTTTTCCGAGATTATCTATGCGTCTAGATGGCTAAACATTCTAATTTGATAATTCACCAGGTTTAACTTGTTGAGACCATGTAGAAGTCAATGGCAGGGGTCCCTTCCCTTTTCTTGAAGTTTTTTGTTTTGGCTCAAAACTTTACAGAATTAGATGTTTTGATGCCGAGTTTTGTCCAAACAAGTTTTATTTTGTAAAAAAAAACTGCTTTAATTAATTACTTGACATTTGTGGTTTTAGAGAACATACGTTGTTCGTAATGAATGTATGTATGTATAATTTTATTTATAAAGTGCTACTTATGTACCCAGCGCTGTACAGTAGAATACATTAATACAAACAGGGGTTATTAATAGATAAATACAAAGTATAACAATAAATACAAGTAAATACAAGATACAGTTACAGTTGCAATAAGTTAAGAGTCAGACATAAGAAGATGGAGGTCCCTGCCCCGTAGAGCTTACAATCTATATGGGAGGGTAACTTACAGACACAAATAGGTGTAATTAGTTCATAATGTCAAAAACCTCTAAAACCACTTAGATGAGAATGTTGGTAAATGGACCTCTCAATCCACAGCTTGAAATTTTCCTACCTTTCCCCATTTTCTAATAAAGATGTAGTTATTTTAAAAATGTATAGGAAGTTAACAGTAAAAAATTAAACTTTTTAAACAGGGGACCAGTTCACGGTCATTTAGACTGTTGGGGGGCCAGACTATAGTTTGAAAAAAACTTATTTTTAGTGCAAAAAAACAATATAATATTTAAAATAATGAACAATTATAACCAACCTAAACTTCAATGGGAAGTGTGGGGGCCTGCTTTTGTCTGAAGAGCTAGTCAATGTCCAGTTCCATGTTTGTCACTGCCAGTCATAACAAGTGATGCAAGTGTGCACCAGTTAGTCTGGATCTGGTTGGCGATTTCAGATGTTTCTTTCGGGAAAAAGTCTGTTCACAGACATAGGTTACTGCCAAAGATGGTTGCCATTTTGAGTGCATGGTTCCTGAGATTAAGATATGTCTCAGAGGGGAGAGATGCATAGAAATGAGTAAGGCTGCTTGACTTGAAAGTGTCTTTCAGAGAGTCACAATTCTGTAGTTCCGCCAGTTCCATTTGGTAAACCGGATCAACAATTTCAATGTCAACTGAAAATGGGTTCCAGAAAAGCTGTATGTCCTACTCATGGAAATGAAACTCTTTAAACCTCATTGAAACTCCCTTTGCAAGATTTCCAAGGAATCCACACATTTCTAGTTTGGGAATGCAACTGTTGGTTTCTCTCAACTTTTGAGTAATGGGAAGTTTGGAGAAGTTTTCCTCCTTCACTTGTTTAATGAGGAGGTCCAATTTTACTTCAAATGCTTTGACATGTGAATGCAAATCACAGACGAGCTTCCCCTTTCCTTGAAGTTGCACATTGTAACTGTCAGAAAGGCAAGCTACCATTCCCATTCTGCATCTTTAAGCTCTGGAACTTCTTTGGTATGTGAAAGCAGAAACTGGTGGAAGTCATAAAAACATTTCAAAACTCTACCTTGACTCAGCCAATGGATTTCTGTGTGGTATAAAATATCTTCATAGGCAACATTCAGCTCAGACAAATATTCCTGAAATTGTGTCTCTTAAGGTGTCCATGAATCTATCGTCCTCTCTAGGGCCCTAGTGTTAACACTACAACATAGTAGGGCTTTTATCTAGCAAATGAGAATGATGTGGTCATAGTCCATAACAGTACTAGTGACTAGCTGTATTTTTAGCTCTGTATATTGTATATATGTGTTGGATCTGCTGACCAGGGTGCCTTTACTAACTTGCTATTAAGAAGCTTTAAGCCAGAAGTCAGTTGACTATTTATTTAAGTAAAGTAAAATAAAACAAAATAATAACAAAATAACAGAGTTCAAGTACAGATGCAATGTACCTAAGTCTAAGATGTAAGTTTTAGGTCTAAGTCTCTAACTATATTTTGGCCTCTCTGTGAGCTGTCTTATATACAAAATCAGATGCATTTGTAGCCCACTTTAGCAACAGTTGTGGCACTACCTGCTGATATGTCACTGGTTGGCGCTTCCAGGAGTCCTGAGCCCCGCTTACTATGGGGGAAGCAGGAATTTCTTTGATAAATGGCGTGCCTCCACCCAGGGCTCTGTTATGGGAGAACTACAACTCCCTCCCTGGGACTTGATACTTTGGTGTAGTGCTGCCTGAGACCTCACATAAGCCCCCAAAGGGAATCCCCTCCCTGGGGCATTCACTTACTGGTATGTAGGTGCTCCTTGAGGCAGACACGATGAACACACAGTTGTGATGAAACAGTTGGTTGTTTATTTAGGCAGGACCTCTCCAGGAGTGGCAATACAAACACAGTGCAGGGGACACTCTCCTTCCTTAAACCTTTAGAGTACCTACCCCTGTTGGGTATCTTATCGGTACTCCCGCCAGGATGATCCCTTTTAGATGTCCTCCCCGGTACTACACGCCAAGAGACCCTCTCTAGGGCTCTCCCCGGTACTCTCGCCAAGACGGACCACCTCCAGGACTCATCCCCGTACTCACGACTAAGTACCCTCAGAGTAGTTACCCCTTCTAGCGGCAGCCTAACCACCTACCTAGACTCTTGGGTCCCTACACTCCAGCTGATGTAAAGCTGGGGGAGCCTACTCCCTCTACCACTCCTGGAGGGGCTATTTCTGCCCATTCTAACTGTGCCCTAACTACATCTCACTCCTAGAGTGATCTGACACATGAAACTCCTAATATACCTATGGGGAGAATACCTCTGCTCTCAGAGGCTCTCCCTTAACTCTGGCCTACAGCACATGGCTGCATTCCCCTTATATGGGCCTATGCACCACCCTGTGGCCATAACCCGAACTGCAGGGATACTCCCCATTAACTATATATCTACCAGGCTATACCCATTGTACCTTAACCATTACCTCCCGGGGCCTATCCTAGGGGTATACATCCTGTGGGGCCCATTTTAGCAAACCCCTACACATTCAAACTCCATTCAAATCCAAAACTCCACCCCTGTCAAAGGGTAGTCACACCCTAGAGAAGTCCCAGCCAATCAAGTCGATGTCATATGATCATCCATAGAAACCTCCAAGTTAGTAGTGTCCTGTAGATGTCGCTGTTGATTTCCATGTCTGACCCTCATTCCAGGGTCTGAAACCTGCTGGGCATCCATTTGTTGGTGTTCCTTCCTGGACACCACCTTTGTTTATTGCTGTTGGTGTGGGGTCTCCCCTTTTGTCCATGACAGGTGTGGCCTGTGGTCTCCTCTTTTGTCCATGACAAGTGTGGTTGATTTACATACCCCATTCAGGAGATAGACTTGAAAGAAAACGCATTTTATGACAGGATAGCAAACTCTGTGGCTGTTACACTCCTTCCTGAGCCCAGAATAACTGTGAACCCCTTACATGGCTCATAAGTCCAGAAGCAACTCTGATATTAAATATTAAAATATGTTTAGCTTGGACAATGGGCCATGAGCATCACCCAGCATGTCCTTATGTAGTTGCAGTGAAGTGGCTACAACATGTGTCAGTGTTGTCCTCTGCGTGCATCATCGTGAATGGGGACGTAGCGCTCTGGGGCAGAGGACAATGCTGACACAGGTAGTAGCCAGACACAGGGGGGGCTGGATAAATGACTGTGAGGAGCTGTATCCATCCCACAGGCTGTAGTCTGAGGACCCCTGATTTATAGAATATTTAAAGAATGCAACTTTGTAAAGTCTGATGCAAGCCATATGCCCATATTCCACTGGGCTCATAAATGACTGCAGATATGGACACAGTAGTTATACTGTATTACAATACTTGTGTTGAGCTTGCAAGCTTGTTGTGAATTGTGCATAAATGTGCCATTTTGTGTCAACAGGAGCAGCATATTTGCATTCAAAGAATTACTTAGCAATTTGCCGAAGTCGCCTTGAGAGGAAACTTCGGCGACTTCAGCAAATCGCGCCGCCACATATTCCATCCCACCGGTGGATTTAAATTCTAGCTGGTTGGATGGCATTGCAGGGAGATTAGTCGCCCCTGACAAAGGAGATTTGTTGTGGCCCAACTAATCTCCCCGTGTAACCCTGCCCCTTCCATACCTGAGTAAACAGCCCTAGAAGCTCCCTCTGTTTGTTTATGATAGCAGCTGCCATTTTAGCTTGGTCTCAGTAGCTTCCATGCTGCAGATCTGGCTGCTGGTAGCTCAGATTACACAGAGTTGGGAGGGGAGCAAATTCTCATGGGAGGGGGTGAAAAAGAGAGGGGAGAAGGAGAGAGACGCAAACTGCGACTCAAGCTTGAAACCTGAAGAATTCTTCTTAGAGCAGGAAGTCTTACACCTGAACAACATGTTTACAAAAAGAGACAATAAATCCTGAGTTTCTTTTGATAGAGGACTCAGTGCAGGATTTCTGTGAGTGCTTATGGTTGTATTTACATAGACCTTTCTGGTTTTTACCTTTCCTAATCCTTTAATAATCTGCATTTCTCTGCCCAAACAGTTTTCTGTCTGAGATTTCTGGATGGAGCATTCAGTATTATAGATGAGCAGATTATACATAAATATTACATATTATAGAGTTAGGAACAATAGGAAAGACTGGAGGAAAAAATTTATTTTATGCAACTTAACTAGCAAACTAGCACTGTCTTCTGTAGTAGGATCATCCGTTCTGTTGCACGTCTTTAACCCTTTTTGTGCCAAAATGTACCAATTTACAGTATGTTTATCTAAATGAACCAATAACTCTGTTGTTTTGTTTTGCAGTTTCTGTGATCTTCCAAGAACAAAAACATTTGACAAAGGGAAAAAATACTTTTTTTTTCTATGGTGACTGATCTTGCCTCACTATTTGCCTTATCTGGGCATAAGATAAATCTATAGTTCATGGTTGGAAAGACCAGGTAAGAATATGGTAACAATATAGCCAGAGTTAGCCAAAGTGACATTTTTAGATCCCTAAAAAAAAAAAGAAACTAACATGACTTTCTAGATGCAATTACAAAAATATATCCATTTGCATTTCTTTAAAGGATTTCTTTACTTTAGGTATTGTATAATTCACTGCATACACTAAAGTACCTTAAGTGACCCTCAGATTTTAGGTTAATATGAAATATTGCATGGGAAGTTTTTCTAACAACAATCTCTCTTATGTTCATCTCTGGTCTAAAAAAATAATGTAGCATTTAGGGGCAAATATACAGCCCAGTAACCCAGCACTGGAGGCTAATATGGCAAATATCTCAACTGCCACCATTCTACTGCCCTTACTGCTCAGGTATGCAGGGACAAATGCCCCCCACACGCTACAGAACCCCAACATACTGAAAGTGATGTTTTTAGCCTCATTAAATCGGTCAGGGAAATCCTTGGCTAGAAATGCAGCAATGAAACTCAGTAGGGCCAACGTTCCCATATATCCAATTATACAGAAGAAGAAAGTGACTGATCCTTCATTGCACAGTAGAATAATGGTGTCAGTTTCAGAAGAAGTATCAGCCTCTGGAAATGGAGGGCTGGAGGCCATCCATACAACACAGATCAGAGTCACAACCGAAAAACATGCAGAGACTACTAAGATGGCTAGTTGGGTTCCTACATACTTCTTCAGCTTGCTCCCAGGCTTTGTGGCATTGAAGGCAATAATAACTGTGAGAGTTTTAGCCAACACAGAAGAAACAGAAATAGTAAATACAATCCCAAATGTTACTTGTCGGATGAGACAACATATCTGAGTTGGGTGCCCAATGAATAATAAAGTGCAGAGGAAACACAACATGAGAGAGATGAGGAGGAGACAGCTGAGATTTTGGTTATTGGCTCTCACAATAGGAGTCTCCAAATATTTTACAAAGATTCCCAAAACTGCAGAAGTTGTGATGAAGAGAATTATAGCAGCGGAAGCTAAACTGGCCCCAGGGTATCCATATAAGAAAGGTAATTTAGAGCTTTAGGGACACAGTCAGTCTTCTGTCTATTAGACTTCTGGTCTTCAGGGCATTTTACACAGGTCACTGCATCTAAAATGCAAAATATTATAGGTAGTAAAATTGACTTTTATGCAAAATGGTTTTTACTTGCATTTGCCATCTTTATTTTCATTGTAAGGTGGCCATACATGGGCAGATTTCATCTTCCAATTTGGACCCTATTGCACCAATTGGGCAGCTTATCTGCCGTGTATAGGAAGGTTTTGATTTTGGATCAGGGACCGCTCATTGATGTGTTCCTCGGTCTGATGGCACCAATGCTTATCATTTTAATTTAATTTTTTGGTCCTAGGACTTTAGGTGGGTTTATTGGGAGAAGATCTGCTCATTTGGTGACATTGCCAAACATGTGGATCTCAACGTGCATGGCCCCCCATGGTCCAATATTTCAACCCATTTAGGTAAATTATTATCACACATTTTACCTGACAGTGTTACACTTTATGGACCAAATCTAACGGGTTATGTGCCATGTCACAAGTTAGTCCATCTGTGAGCGAGACTGGTGCAGCATATACAGTATGGCTGTCTGCTTAGTTCATACAAAGCTCACTCATCTCAGCCTGAGCAAAGGGCAAAATGATCTGTACATGTTGTGTTTGTCACTGTTCCTACCTGTAGTGTTAGACATTTCCCCATCTCCACACTGGACACAGTCGTAACAACAAGGGGGCTCCCCTTCTATTTTAGACTTCCTGTATCCTGGGGACCAGGGCTCGCTGCATAGGGACCGAGGCATCTAAATAATATACAAACATTCATCACTAATAGACTGGCACCACATCCCATTTGCATTGATATGATACTGACACAATTCCACCCTTTTCAGGAATAGTTATGTATCATTTAAATGTAAGACCCCAGGTGAGTAAGACTCCAGGTGGAAGCCCCAATAAAAGACTAACCCTACAGTTATTATTATTAACGGTGACACCCTGGTAAATGAGTCCAAGCGTGACACTCTCAGAAGTGACAGATGAAGAAACCCTGCACATTGCGATATAAGTGTGAAATACTCCCCTACTCACCAGGAATCATCCATAATATGTATGCCTAGTTTCAGTGTCGATCAAAAGGCGTGTAAGAAACACTTAGTTGGCATGAGAACCAAAACAGACCTGTTTAACAGAAAACTGATCCCCAAAGAATAGGGGCAATTGCCTCATAAACCTACCTGGCAACTACTGATGGAAACAGAATCATTGTTGAATGGTAGGACATAGCAACCTTGTGAGAAAAGTGCACCTGGTTACCAATAAAGGTTTCCAAGCCTAAACATATAAAATAAGACAACCAAGTAAAGCATAAAAGGTAATCACATGAGCCATGGAGACAGGCTGTAACCTTCAGCAGATGCTCAGAATTATCACAAGCCAGCTGTCTGTTTCCATATAAGAATATATTTTCATGTAAAGAAAATAAGCCATCCTCACCATATGAACCCATTGTCCAAGCTGACCCTGGGACTGGACTGGTCATATGGATCTACCCATAAATTCCAGAAAGGCTGCTAATTCATCAGACTAGAGCCTTATTTGGGTCAGATGACTAAAGTGTACTTAAAAAGTGCACCCCTAACCCAGTCCAGGAGTGGCTGAGCTTGATGAGGAAACCCTACCTCCATATAGTATATCAGCCACATAATACTGCAAAAATCCAAAAAATAGGAAAAAAAAAGCTCCAGCAGATTAACTGCAAAACATTTATTATGGGTAGTGGTAACACGACATGTTTCGGGTTAATACCCTTATCAAGTGTACAAAGACCATAACCATGTGATCTCATTTAAAGCCAAATTGACCTATGACCCACCAAGCACACAGCATTTCAGGAAACATTCTTAAAGTGATAGTATAATAAGTTTAACAAGTTAAACATATAGTGAAGGGTCATTATATAATATACCTTGTGTAAAAATGCTATAGTTAAATATGGTAATGTTTCATTATACATTAACATTAAAGTGATAGTGCAGCAATTAGCATAAATAATGCCACAATGTGCATAGATTTGTTTAGGTTGTTAAAATAGCATAAGAGATAATAATTTATAAGATAATCAAAAACAAGTGCAAAGTGAATAAAGCATACAGTCCAAATACTAAGTCCGTAAGTGTTGATCCAATGTCCTTGGAAATCCATTAAAAAAGTTCCATAAAAGAGGAAGGGAGGTCCAGTTGAACCGAATCCACAAGAAACACTCCTGGGGGCACTGCACGTTTACACGTGTCTAAACACACCAATGATAGGAAACTGCCCATACAGGGCTATCCAGGGTAATGTAATCCTTTATATATTGAAATTGCCTATATATGTTTAAAATGCAACATTTCAATCATTTACGTAAAAATTATTGTTACAAAAAGGATACAAT